>NC_062197.1:8453422-8493422 GCF_912470025.1 Vespa velutina | reverse complement strand
CTTTCTCTCTTTTTATTTTTGTTCACGTTTATCTTACGAGATAATTCACTGAACTTTCCTATATAATCATTATATCCATATTTCGTTTAATGTTTTCTATTCATTATCCTTTTATCTAATTTAATTCGTATTCTGAAATTAAGTAATACATTTTCTTTTTTTGGTACCCTTAATTTTTTCATTAAGTCTAAAGCTCTTTTACGTTGTTCTTTCTTTTCCGTCTCATGTATACCGATTGCAAAGTACACCCGGTATACACATACATCGGTCTTTCTTTCTCTCTCTCTCTCTCTCTCTCTCTCTCTCTCTCTCTCTCTCTCTCTTTCTCTCTTTCTCTCTTTCGTCGTTGCGTTGGAACACTCGAAGCCCCAACCAGTTACGGCAACAATAGGCTTTGTCTTCGCGCCGTCGGCGCTCGCAAATTGGTAGAAATCTTGATTAAAGGTGCAATTCCGCTGCTGCCTACGGACAAATATGAATTGCACCCCCGATCCTACCGTCCCTTTTCTCTTTCTCTTTCTGCTTCTTCTTCATCGTTGTTGTCGCCGTCGTCGTTGTCGTCGTCGTCATCGTCATCGTCGTCGTCGTCGTCGTCATCGTCATCATCGTCGTCATCGTCATCATCATCGTCACTGTCGTCATCCATATTTCCTTCTCTGTCTTTCGCCGTCCCGTCCAAATGAAAATAGAAAAAATATATACTTACATTATCCTTTGGATAATGTATCTCTTCATTGTATTAATATTTTTAAACAATATAATATTGCATCGGCTAATAAATAATGTTCTAATGTTCAGTTTTTTATATTTGAACAAATAAAACTAATATTTTTTGTTATCATTTTTTAACGATGTAATATTCGATCGACTAATAAGTAATGCCGGAATTTTCAATTAAAAAAGATATGTATTGTTTATTAAAATATCCAATAAATAAATTAAGAACTCCAACATTACTTATTGGTCAACTTAGTATAAATTATATGTAAATAGATATTTAATGATCATATTTAACAAATAAACAATAATTGTATAATATGCATGTAGAAAATAAATAAATATAAAAAACCTCTCTTAATGCGTACATATACGTGCATAATATTTTCTATAAAAGATCGGACGCTTCTTACAATTGGATTTTACTTAGTTACGTATTTTCGACGTTTAGAGTAGTTAATACAGATAACAAAGGATCAAGCAGAATTCGAACTATAGTTTATTTTAACTCAATAATTGTGTCTCGAAAGTTTACACTAAAATTGAAAATATAGAATAAAATTTTTAAAAGGTTGAAATTATAAATTTGCGTTGTTTGTTTTTGTAATCATCCAACGATCGCCATTAATAGCATATTATTTATCTCTAGCTAGGAAATCTACTTATTTTCTCATTTGTCGACCATCGTCGAAGATAATCCTATTGCGGGATTACTTGCCGACGTGTATCAACGTACTCAGTCATGTCCGACGCAGAAATCGGACCAAGGGAAATATAGTATAGAAATGGAATAATAATGCATTGTATATGACAGATGCGATCGAACCTCTTGCAATAATCCATGTATTAGTCTCTACTGCGATACTAAAATCTATGACCAAGCAACATACATATATATACATATATATTATATATGTGTGTGTATATATATAAACACAATCTATGTGTAGCTATGATCACATTATGTACGTGGGTGAATATACTAAGTAAATATTATATATATATATATATATATATATATAAATATATAAATATATATACATATATATATAGACACACACACACACACACAGTATATAGTCCTGGTTACAAGAGAAATAACACAAGAATTACACTAAGTGTATGTGACGTGATAATATACAGGGATATATTCTAATCTGATAGATCATGCGATATAAGATAGAATCATAACAATGATCGTTATCGTGTAACTCGTACAACATATGTTTTATTTCGTTACATAATTTTAAATATATATCTACACACACATATATACATATATATTTATTTATTTATTTATTTATTAAGCGCTAATACGAATAACGTTGAAAGTCAAGCGTCTGTTTGAAAAATGTATTGTGAAATTAATCGAATGAATGGATATAAATGGTTGAATTAATGGCACGTTAATTACGTAGTATTTCATAGATTTTCTTCATACTAATTTCTTCTCTGATACTACCACCGACATTGCAGAATTTTTATTTATATAGAAATACACATATGCGCACACTTCCGCACACCCTTCGAAAGATCAAAAGCAGCATAACCAATGTGTCCCGCGCAAGATAAGTACACACCATAGTATTGAGTCAATTTACATAATGATAATCGAGACGTACATTTATGAAAAAACTCTTTCCGAATCCTTGGTAGAATCATTCGTAAACATTGGAAACGTTGTTTTTTATTTTCGAAAGGATATCAATATTGAATTTTATATATTACGAAAATATATTTGATACAGTATTGAAATGCAATATTTTTTTATTTCTTTTTGTTAAATTCGATACATTTATATGAATGTGGATAATTTTAAAACATTTCAATATTTAAATTAGTTGTATTGGTTTATTTCTCTACTTTTATTAAAATTAATAGAAATGTCATTTGTTATGTTATACATTTTATTGTTTAGCTTTTCATGCTTTATACTTATAAAGATGTCTATTTGTATGTCTAATTTTTTTTGGTTGATTACAAGTTAATTACAAGTCTAGTTACAGTTAATTTTAATTACGAAAATTAATTTAATATAAATGGATAATCACGTTACTGTGAATATGCTAGTAGTGCCATCTTTTATACGAGCGAATTATCTGTCGATGATATAGACTTTCAAAAATTAGAAAACAGATGATAAAAATGTGTCTTATCATTTCATGTCGCACGCAACGTTATCGACGAGTTTTGTAATGCTATTAGAATTATTTTTTTTTTTTTAATTAAGGAATTTATTTTTAATTTTTAATTAAGATTTAAATTTGATTACATTATATTATGAATATCATTGAATTTGATCTTTTATAAAATTTATTATTTTTGGTGATGTCGGTAACGTAGATTTGAAAAAAATTTCATTCTATTTCTTGCGTGGGTTCATCGTTGTGACATTGACGTCACTTTGTCTTGTAAGACATTTTGTATATGTTTATCATTAGTTTTATAAAGAAAACTTTTCCTGCATTTATTCAAAATAAATCTTGTAAAGAGTTTTTTTTTTATAAGTACGTACGTCTTTCTGTGAAAAGTTTTTTCTTTTCTTCATCATACAACATGGTTTGAAGAAGATACAAAATTTAATTACAAGATAATATTACTCTAAGATCACGGTAACAAAGACAACATTTAAATGTTAAAATATAGAATCATATTTATTTTTTTGTCTATAGCATACCTGTTTATATTCCAGAAACAACGAATATATACATCATTGTGAACCTAAACGTGCTTCAACATGTATACTATGGAAAGTTGTTTGCCCTATGTTCTGACTGGTAGTATTTTTTATGGATTTGGAATAAAGTGGTGTTATGAGTATGCTAAGTTTTGGATCTCATTGAGACCAAAAAAGAATGAATCAATGAGAAAGGGTATTAGATTTTGGAAAAAATGTAAAAGAATATTTACAAATCATCCGATAGAAGGTAGTCTTAAGTTAATAGCGACTGCCATAGGCTTGTCTGGTACTTTAACAAGCGGTTTATCTGATGTTGGAGTAGTATCTCATAAGGTCGTACACGCAACAATGTATCTCTTTTTTGCATTTTCTGGTCTGGTTGATGTTTTAAATTTTTATTTTCCTCATAATGTCAGTGACGGTTTAGTTAAGATGGCTTTAGCACAAAGCTTTTTTGTGGAAGGATTTCTTTTCATTTGGGCAAACGTCGATGAAAATTCAGCCGTTAATATAATCTTAGCAGGTATCGTATGGACCACATCTTTTGCTATTACCTTAGAACTTGTGTGGCCAGAAATCAAACTTTTAAGGGCTTGTACGACTCTTTTACATGGTGGATGGATATCACACATGGTTCGTATGTACCGTGTGGAACCTCTCTTACCAGCTAGAGTTGCTTTAGCATTCTCTTGGCACGTAGCAGCTGCATCTGCTATAACATTATGTATTGTTTGTATTACAAGAAGCTGTGCACCTAAGTTAGTAGTAGAGGAACCACCCGAAATACCGATTTATGATTATTGCCAAGAACCGGATCAAAGAATATAATTGGATCATTTAAATGTGTAGTGATTTTCAATTTGATAGATTTATGTCTTCAATTATCAGGTAGTGAGATTTTTATATGACATAATTAAAGATAAAACCATACTAAGCGTAATTATACTTGTTATTATGCATGAAATAGTGTACGATGTAGTACAAGTTATTTCAGAATACATTTTATAATAATAGTATTAATACTATATTGCAATAATATTAATTAATATCAATATAATACTCAAAATATTGATCTACAATGATACCAACTCAAATAAGACTGTGCCTTATGATCTTGTTCGTTATATTTATTAATGTATTAGGAAACTATATATATTTACTATATTTATAATAATTTATATACTATTTTTTATCTTTTATTATGTGCCAAATTTATATTTGTAGCATTTTATACATGAATATTGTATTTCTAATTGTAAGTAAAATTTTTTTAATACAACGCAATATACTAACAAAACTTTGGTTATTTTTTATTTTATGAATATAAAAAGAAGAAGATGAACGAAAATATCTCGTACGAAAGTATTTCGTATTAAATATATTAAAGTATATATTAAATTTCAAATATAGCGCCATGATGATGTCAGTCATACCATATAATTCTCGTTCGTATAATGATTACATTGAAATATAATTAATTAGAATCTTTTTGTAAATACAAAAGTCTCCAGTTATTAAATAATAATCATATTATACTTGATATTCATTGTTGTAAACAGATTTATTGTAAAAATTCTATAAATTGAATAAATGGACATCGACCTAGATAGAATCGTCCAGAAATAAACTGGCCAATAGGAGTATACTTCTTGAGCAGCACAGTATGTCCATATTGGTATGTTGAAAACACGCCCAAATCGTAAGAATCAAACCGGCTGAACCCAACCCTGTGATATGTAAAGAACGTAATGTGTCATTTTTCACGTGTTACCATATATTTTTGGTAAAAGGACAAGATAGTAAAAAAAACCATAAGGATACAAACAAGGAGTATTAAAAGTTTGTAATCCTTTTGTAATAATGGTAAGAAATTTCTTTAAATTTGCTGATACAAAATATACTGCAATATATCTAAAAGAAGAATATACTTTATCAATAAGACAGGATATAATTGCTTTATTATCTTTTATTTGTGATATCTTTATTCTATTGTATATTAGTATTATATTACATGAAATTTTTTTCTACATATTATTTATGAGAGAAAATTTGATAAACCTCATAATGGAGGAGTAATTGTAATAAAAGGATAAATTTTTACATAAAATTATCGATTCTCTTTATTGAACAAACTTGTATGTTTATGTTGCAGTCTGGAACATTGAAACCTTATCTTATGGCGGTGAGACGTACTCTCACAGCTGCTATGTGTCTTGAAAACTTTTCTTCCCAAATAGTAGAAAAGCACAATAAGCCTGAAGTTGAAGTTAGAGCAAGCAAAGAACTTTTGTTAACACCTATTTTGATTAGCAGAAACGATAAGGAAAAAGTATTAATAGAATCAAGTATAAATAGTATGAGAATAAGTATTGCTGTTAAACAGGCAGACGATCTCGAGAAGATTCTATGTCATAACTTCACAAGATTTATGACTATGAGAGCAGAACATTTTATGATACTCAGGAGGAAACCTATAGAGGTAGATATATAATAATAATAATATCGATGTATTATATTTTACTAAAAATAATCTTTTTATTTCTTTAATAGGGTTATGATATTAGTTTTCTTATCACAAACATCCACGTAGAACAAATGTATAAACATAAGATAGTAGATTTTGTGATTCATTTTATGGAGGAAATTGATAGAGAAATCAGTGAAATGAAACTATCTATGAATGCTAGAGCTCGTATATGCGCGGAAGAATTTTTGAAGAGGGTTAGTATAAAAATATTATTTCTATAAGTATGATTAATATAATATATTATTAATTTTCTCTAATGTAATTTTATTTTCAGTTCTAATTTGTGGAGTATGGATTGTTATTGGAAGAGCGATAAATATAATCTGTAAATGAAAAGCCGTTGAAGAAAGCACTTAAAATTTTCTCCGAATACCAATATTAGTAAAAATCATAAATGTTATAATAATTTACTCGAGATGATCCCTTATCCAACAAAAGTATCTTAAACTTTGATTCAATTTCACAAACTAAATTTTATCAGATCGAATCTGATATAAGAGTAAGCGTAAGTATTAAAGAATTTTAATTTGTTATTGTAACGAAAGAAATTAAGAAAGGATTTGGGATAAAGATATACATGCAAAAAGAAAAAGGATATATATAGATCAATTTAAGAAGCGAAAAGAAAAAACTCGAGACACTTTCTTGGAGAAGTGATAAAGCTGCGAAGATTCTTAGACTGGTTTTTTCCGAATTTATGGATATTATATTGTCTGCTTGTATATTTTTTACAATAATACATTAATAGGGAAGTATTCATAGATCATAGGCACATCGATTAACATTTACAACAATCTTCCGATCTTCTCTCAGAAGTATGAACATAGATAATCGTGTTAGTTAATATAAAACTTTCTGTACACTACTTGTAATTTTATACCGTTAAGTATCATATTCGTCTAAGGACGAAGGAGCTATTATAAGGATAGCTAGAAGGAAAATTGCACTAAATAATGGAAAGATATATAATATTTACGAGTGGGTTCCTCAGACGCACGATCCTGAAAGACTACGTGTGTTGAAACGTTAGTATACTTAATATCAATAAAATTAACGTCCATCGATAATTATATTGTAACGCGTCGAAGAACTGCCAAACATTATTTAGTATAACAGGAGGAAGGGACTGTAATTAACTATAATTATCCTAATAACATCGCGATAAATGCTAAAGAGTTAATAAGAATTATTAATTGTATCTAATGTAATTAACAATTACGGAAAATTATTCTTTAATCTTAATATCGCGTGAATAAGATTTAACGCAATAAGGGATATACATATTATCCTCTTTATTATTAATCGTATTATGTATTTTCTCTGCATTTCTTCTTTTAAATCCCGCCATCGTCGTCATCGCCTTCGTCGCCGCCGCCGCCGTCTCCGCCGCTGCTTCGTTTTTAATATGAAATTTTGGACTTACAACGACATTTTCGACGTCACTGAGTTAAAAAAAAATTAAAAAGGATATATAACAAAGTATATTTTTCACCGATTCACAACACGTATATGTATATTATTTAATTGTTAGACATAGAATTTATTACGCGTTGATCCGAAGCGTGGATATTTGAGAGAAAGGGGATGATATTTTTCAACAAAAAAAAAAAAGAAAAAAGAACAAAAAAAAACCAAAAAAAAAAAAAAAAAGAAAAAAAGAGATTAAGAAGAAGAAAAAAGAAAAGGAACACGAAAAAAATATGATTTGTATTTTTTTATTTTGTTTTTATTATCATCATCTCGCAATAATTACGCGTGACTAAACCAAATATTCCATATTATTTCCCTTATACGAGTCCGTCACCCTTATTCTTCCGTTTCCCGCTTTGTTTCTTATTGTCTTATCTTTTTTTCTGTTTTCTTTAACCCTTTTTCAATCTTCTTCGACCATCCAAATAATTCATAAGATTTAAACGAATAATATAAATAACAATGAACGATGTGAATCGATAATGAAAAGAGTCATCGGTCATTAAGCTTTACAGCTCGTGCGTTTGACGCCTTTGCGATGGCAACACGTCGACCAAAGGCATCTTTTTCGAAGGCTGGAATCCATCACGTTCGCGGTGGCTCCTCGTTCCATAGTGGAAGGGTGTTCTGTCCGATAGAGGCAGTCGCGGCCAATCAGGCGTTGCCTTCGGTCAGTGTCGATTCGCGAGTTTTCCGAACACGAACTGTCCCGACGCGATAACTCGAAACGTTCGCGCGTTTTCTTTCATTCTTTCTCTCTTTCTCTCTCTCTCTTTCTCTCTCTCTTTCTTTCTCTTTCTCTTTCTCTCTTTCTCTCTTTTAAACGCGATGGTATAACCGTCGTACAGGTCGCGTATTGCAAAGCGAGAAAGCTACTCTTGTCAATCTCGCGTATTTTCTAAAGAGTATGTCGAACGTTTCGCATACGATAGAAGCTAGTTTATAATGGAACGCGCGTCTAGTGAACATTTTTGAATTCGTAAGAAGGGTAAGTGGATAACGGTTGGTCAAAGATATTATTTTGTTTCGTTACTATGAACGATTTCAAGAGGAAACGTTTACGTACGAAAATTCGTCAATGAATGATTATTATACTTATCATAATGATAACGATGATGATGGTGATGATTATTATTGCCATTTATCTTTAATATATTCTATTTATTATTATTATTATTATTATCATTATCATTAGTTATATCGCATGAAAGAAATGTCCTTCGAAATCATTTCCCGCTGACGTAAGATCGAAAAAATAACGAAAAAGACGGAGTTATCGTAAGATATATAAAAGCTTATATATAGATATATATACAGAATTAGAGTTTCATAAATTTTATTTTATCGAAATAAATTTTGACGAACGTTACCAGCGTTAGATATAAAAAATTTGTTAAATGTAAAACTTGTGGACATTGCGCAAATAAATAAATAAATATATACATATACGTATTTATAGATGGACGCATAGGAAAACGCGAACGCTTTAGAACGACTAACTCGAATTCCAATGATTAACAGCGAAATCGTAATTAAACAACCGGAAAAGGTAGTTCTCCTTCGTGAGGATCGAATATGGATAGTAACAAAATTAAAAAAAAAAAAAGTCATAAAGAAATAGAGAGAAAGAAAAACATATATATATATATATATATATATATATATATATATATATATATATATATATAATAAAACAGATATAAAATGACAATTTCGAATCGAATCGTTGTTCCTAAATCATTCATTTTAAATGTCTGATCCTTTCGAAGTCGACTCGAATCTAATTCTTAACGATGCTGCGTCCAAAAGCCCAAAAATACACGGAGGAACAGTGAGCAGAGTCACGTTGGCTGTATCGGTGAAAAAGAGAGAAAGAGAGAGCACACGAGGATAAAACAAGAGAGAAGAATTCTTGCAAACGATTAGCGTAGAGAAGCTTTTTGTACGACCGATATCGTCTCTCTCTCTCTCTTTCTCTCTCTTTCTCTCTCTTTCTCTCTTCCTCTTTTATCACACGTACACATATATACATATACGTATCTTTTTCTTCTTCATCCCTTCGATAATCTCTACTTTCTTTCTCTCTCGTTCATCGACGACAACGACAACGATAACAACGGCGACGACGACGCAACGACCACGACGGTGGTCGTGGTGGTGGTGGTGGTGGTGGTGGAGGTGGTGGTGGTGGTGGTGGTGGTGGTGGTGGTGGTGGTGGTGGTGGTGGTGGTGATGGTGACGGCGGCGGCAGCGTCGAGCTTGCGCGACGCTGTGTGCTTTTTACGCCGACGCCGACGCAGCGGCCGTGGCTCGGAGTCGGCGTAGTCTGGGACCTGGCGTCTCCCGATCGGGAACGGGAAGCGAAAAGGAGCTGAGAGGAAGAAGAAGAGTCGTCATCGTCGCTGCCGTTGAGGCAGAGGCTAGTCGAGAGTACAAGCAAGGAGAGAGAGAGAGGGGGAGAGAGAGGCAGAAAGAGAGAGAGGGAGAGAAAGGGCTGGCTAGGGAGGGAAGGAGAAAGGGTGGGAGGGAACCAGAGAGAGAGAGAAAGAAAGAGACAGAGATTCGCGCACGTAAGGGTTACTTGTCGGAGGAGAAGGGTAGTGGGAGTGAGGAGGGGGTGAAGTGGGAGAAATAGAGAAAGAGAGAGAGAGAGAGATAGATAGACAGAGATAGAGAGACGAACGGAGAAAGAGAAAGAGAAAGGGAGAAAGAGTCTTGCGTGCGGCACGAGAAAACAGAGAGAGGGCCTAAGTCGAGAGTTAGGAGTTGTGGCTCGCGTTAGATAGGATGCGTGTGCCTGGGTGCGGTGTCCCACCACCACCCGACAACCGACGGTTCAGCAACGACGAGGACGAGGATAACAACGAGGAACGCAGCATCACCCTAGACGAGACTGTTGTCACCTATCAGAATAAAAACGAGAACGTCGACGAGAAGAATAATAAACGGAACAACGGTAAAAACAATAACAACAATAATAACAACAACGTAAACGACGGTGCGTTCACCAAGAGATTATTACAGTCATCAGATCTAATCGTTCTAAGAGACAAGAGGATCATCGTCGTTGTCGTTAATTGTGAGAAAGAAGAAGAAGAGGAAGAGGAGAAGAAGGAGAAAGAGTTGAAGGTGCTGGAGGAGGACGAGAAGGAGAAAAAGAAGAAGAAGAAGAGGACAACGACAAGAAGGAGACGTCGTCGTGAAATCGTTAGCTCTCTTGGTGTCCTTCTATTCTTCTTGATCTTGAACAGGACAACACTTTGTCGATCGTCGTCAAAAAATACAACTCATAGTGTCGTCGCCGTTCGTTTTTCACACCGTTTTCCCGCTACCGTCCTCGCGTAGCCCGCTTCTGTCAGTCGTCGCGTTCCGCGTTCGCGGTCCGCGTCCACGCGGCGGCTTTCGCCGCGGCGTCGCGACGGCCACGACGCTACTCGCCGAAAACTATTACGAGCGTCGTCAGCAGGAATCCACTATCCTTGCTGACTTCCTTCAACCAGAAGCTGTTAACCGGCTTCACCCTGGACCGCCACCGTCGTCCCACCTACTCATGTTCATCCCGGATACCCTGAGGAGCTGCATGGTGGAACCGGATGTCTCGACTTACCTGCAGGCCCCTTCCGTAGGACAGGTGCATATTCAGTTCAATTATTTTGTTTCGTTTGTTTCCAGTTCTTTTTTGTTTTTTTTTACCTTTTATCCGCTTTTCTTTTATTTATCCTTCTCCTTTGATGCATTCTCGTATCTCATATCTCGCTTCAACGTTCCTATATATCTATTACGTTTGCTATTATTATTGTTATTATTATTATTATTATTATTATTATTATTATTATTATTATTATTATTATTATTATTATTATTATTATTGTTATTATTAATATAGTTATTATTATTATTTGTATTATTGTGACGAATTAGAACATTTAAACACTCGTTGCAATCTCGTAACAATTCGTATCAATGATTATTCCCTAATGCGGCCTACGTCGTCACGAACACGTGTAAACCACGAGCGCGTGTCGCGCTACTATCTAACGTCTCGCTCAACCATCGTCGATCCTCGTGCTCTCATACTTGTCTAACGATTCTGACCTGTATTATATCGATATCTTGACAAATGGATTTTTTCCGACGTTATAAAGAATCGTCAGACGTTAGTTAAAAAATTTTAATTGGAGTTTATATGTATTATAAGTATATATGTATATATATTTTAGATTTGTTTTTAAAAATGAACTTCTCGCGTTATAATTTCTAATGTTTCTAGATTAAATTTTTTTTTCTTGATTTTGTTGTCGTCGTTGTTTATATTGTTTACGTTATTGTCATTATTTTGTTGGGCTTGATCACTTCCCTTTCGTTCATTCATTTTAGAGACGGTAAGAAAGCTGAAACTGTAATTCTCGAAAGTGCGCATCTCTGCCGCAACCAATCGGGACATTACGTAATCATCCTTGTTATCGTATTACGTTTAAAGTATTCAGGATTTTCACTAGCTTCGAATCGTTTTCATTATGAAACTTAAATGTGAGAATATCGATCATTTTTTAAACGAGTAGACGAACGTGAGCTCATCCATTTCATTTGATATTCGTTTCAACAAGACCTGATATATCATTTGTCGTTCTACAAATTTATGAAACGTTTTAGAGAATACAAATTGTTTCATTAAAAATATTACTATGAATTAATGAAGCTAATAATGTTTCAATATAAATTACAATATAAATTATAATAAAATCATAAGTGTTATATATGTGTATATATATCCATTCAACATAATAATAACCTCGTAATCATAATATATTTTTTATGTAATTCACGGCACATTGAATAAACACCTAACTTATCTATATACTATTATATATAGATGGAAACATAAGTTGGTAGACGTTAGAGAAAACGTTCGATCGTTTCGTGTGGCGGTCGTCGTCTTTCGATCGAAGTAGCTCGAGGTTCTGACAAACCCGTCAGCTGTTTCCCGCGATATAAAAGATGATCACGAAAAGCTGTAAGAATAGAGCTTAAAAACTGCGCGAAATAATAACACACATAAATATTCTACATGTACACAAAATAATTTCAAAGCTTCATTCGAAAATGGTATCGATAATACGAAATTTTTGAAAGACGGTAAGAGAGGATAACGTATGTATGTCATACAACCGATAATATTTGCTTTCTCGTCTTTCGGCAAACTTAGAACGGTCGTTAGCGTCTCGTACGGGACATTTATTTTTGGGGTGATGCGTATTTTGAAGTTTTCGAGAAGAGGGGTAGGGGGTTTGCCGAGGTTCGAGAACGTGGAACGTAATTATTTCTGGTCTGATCGCTTGGACGGAACGCTTTACGTGTTGGACGTGAAGTTGATGGCTTGAAAATGATTGAAATATTAATTACATTGAAAGTATTCTTAATTCATTATTTCTGTTTTTGAATTTAATTTATTATTCACTCACACGCACACACACACACACACACACACATTCATTTCTTCTCTCCCTTCATTTTTATTTCACCCTCTTTTTGGTTTTGTTAAAAAGAAAGATATCGATATTTAATAAGTCGTCGAGCCAAGGTCGAAAGTGTGTTTCGTAGGATACAAAAATCGAACGTAACGAGAAGAGGCGACGGCAAAGAGGACAGTAGAGTGTAGGAGAAGATAGGGGAGGAGGGAGAGGGACGGTAAGACATACGGAGTACATCTCTCGAGGAGAGTACTGATAAGAAGAAGGTCGTTCGTTGGATCGCAATGTATTCTTTCTCTCTCTCTCTCTCTCTCTCTCTCTCTCTCTCTCTCTCTCTCTCTCTCTATCTCTTTCTTTCTTTACCTTTATAAGCATGCATAGTCCACGTTCTTCCGCGTCTATGCTCAGCTCGTACGCTTCGTGTCTATGTTATGTCCCGCCAGACGAAGAGGAGTTTGGCTATCGATCGACTTCAGTAGCAGCAGCCGCGTGGTCGCCTACCATCTTTCTTTCTTTCTTTCTTTCTATCTTTTTCTTTCTTTTTCTTTCTTTCATCCTTCTCCGGCAGCTCCATCTCTTTTACTTTTTCTTCTTCTTCTTCATCTTCTTCCTCTGTCTTCTGTCTTCTTCCGTCTTTTTCCGTCTTCTTCTATCTTTTGTCTTCTTCTCCTCCTCATCCTCTTCTTCGTCTTAGTTTCTTCTTTCGCTCGAAAGCAAACGTCTTACTCTTCGTTCCACGTGTCATCCATTTCTTTGACTTCGTTGGACCATGTCCGGCTCCAAGAACTATTCGAGACTAGACGAAACAAACACGTCCTCCACTCTCTCTTTCTCTCTCTCTCTCTCTCTCACACACACACACACACTCTCTCTCTTTCTCTCTTACTCTCTCCCATTGGCTATCTCGCGAATTCTCTACGGATTATTTTTACTCGAAAGAGTTTTCTTTCTTTCTCTTTCTTTCTTTCGTTTTCGTACTCTATCTTTATCTCTCTCTCTCCCTCTCTCTCTCTCTCTCTCTCTCTCTCTCTCTCTCTCTCTCTCTTTAAATGCAAGAATATTCGAAGCTATTATTTCACGAAAGCGTGACGTTCTATCGTAGTAATTCTCTAGATTGAAGGAGACGTGTCGTTGCATGGAAGGAAAGGGCCGAGGAGTAGACTATCCAGCAAAAGTACCTACATTGTCTTTTTTTACGTTGCTTTTTAATATAGTCTGAGAATGAGAGAGAAAGAGAGAGTACCGTGGCGCCGTGAGACGCTTTGTTTGATAGTAACAATGCGAATGGTTTTTCTTGTCCTTCTTTTTTCTTGGCCCCCTTTTGCCTCTCTTTCTTTCTTTCTTTCTTTCTTTCTCTCTCTTTCTCTCTCTCTCTATATATATATATCTATCTATCTATCTATCTATCTATCTATGTATCTATCTATCTATCTATCTATCTATCTCTATCTCTATCATTTTTTTCTTTTTTCCTTTCTTTCTTCTTTCTTTACGTTCTCAATCGGAAGAAAATCACTCGTCCTTCGTCGTTAGCGTTAGTTAAACTTAGGATAGGTCTATTATCGATCGATCATTACGTGCCGTTCTTCATATTGCCTGTCGTACTTATTTCTTTCTCTTTCTTTTTGTAATTCTTTCCTGACGTAAAAATTTCAAAATTGTTAGCTCGTAATAGTACATAGTAAGAGAAATGAGTAAATCCTCTATGGTGGGAATTCGAACGTGTCGAGAATGAATTTTCTTGTAAGCTTTTCTCTATACCTCCTTCGGTGTCATTCTAAATCGTTTCCACTCTATAGTGTCTTAACCTTTGGGATTTTCTCGTTAAGAGACGATCACCTCGTCGAACGTGATCGCTCAAAGACGAATGTCAAGTCGCAAAAAAAATTAGTTTTTTTCTTTTTCCGCAGGGTGATCCATTTTACTTATTTATTTATTTATTTATTTATTTATAATTAAGAGAGGAATGTTGATTATGAGAGAGAATAAAAATTTAAACCCTTAGAGATTTATCATGCGATTGAAAAAGTTTTATTCCAAAAAAATGAAAAGTATATATGATGGCTATTGAAAAACTGAATGATATAAAACAAAAATAACTTTTACAAATACATATCTTTCAGTGGCTACCCTGTATAATGAAATTCATACAATTTAATACATTTATTTATTGTATTTATAATCTCTATAATTTTCTTTATAATTTTCACCTAATATTGAATAATAAAAGAGATCTTTTTTAATTACATCGATTTTGCTTTTTCATAAAAAGTAATATACGTATTGAGGTGAAATTTCATCCATTAATGTGATCTTTGTTTCCTCTGCTAGTTTTTAAGGGGTAATAAAATTATAAGATACACATTTCGTATATTTGAAACAACATGAAGCTGAAAATATTTTTATTAAGATGTAACCGTGTAATAGTAATAATTTTACGTCCGTTCAAATATTTATTCGATTAATGTTGATTGAGGTTCAATGAAAGTTGAAACGATCCTAACCGTTCGAAGGAGAGATAGAGAGAGAGTGAGAGAGAGAGAGAGCTGAATGAGAGAGAAAGAAAATGAATTAAAGGGAGAGCTAGAATACACGACGCGAGTTTATTTGTTCTGGAACGAGTCCCTCAAAGAATATCAAACAGTGTCGAAATCAAAAACTACAGTAATTATGTTGCCATAACACGTAGATTGAAGAATTTCTCGAGATCGATTAGTATTACAAAATTGTTACGTATTTATGCATAAAATATGTACACTAACATTAACGTAGGTATTACATTAAAATGATTATAGATAATATGCATCGGTCAAAATCAATATTAAAATAAATCTAAATGATTATAATAAATAATATCTAAATAATAATAATATCTAAATAATAATAATAAATAATAAGTATAATTTCAAGATAATGATCAATAACATAATACAATTTTATTAGAGCATTTATATAAGATTACATATGTACATATGTAAAATGCGTATAAGGAATATTCAATTTATTTTAATCTAAAAAATTCACTCCTATTTATCGGATCAGTGTTTTTAAACATTTAATCAATATTTTAAATAAATGGTCAGTATTTATAATAAAATATCAGTACGCATCCTAAACGCAACATTGACATTTTATTATTTACACTGACTAAAATATTAATATCATTTATTTTACAGATTTCTTATCATTAATTAATAAAAATACTTATCAAATAAATATAAGTGTAAAAAATTTCTTCAATTTTTATATTTACAATATTACATTTTCTCGCAAAAGGGATATAACATCTACACACTCTTGTGTAAATTAAATTATAAGACTTATTTTATTTTTCTTTCTCAAATACACATATATACATACACACATACATACATATCTGATTCATTTATTCGATATAATTATTTGCAAAATACTTATTTTTTTCCTTTCAACATGCTCTATTATATACATATCTTTCGTAGAAAACATAATGAAAGGTATTACAAGAGACTAATATTCTAGATACATACATGCATATATATATATATATATATATATATATATATATATATATATATATAATATCGAAATAAAAGAAAAAGGAAGAAAGAAAAAAAGAAAAAGAATAACATAACTAAATGCAATAGAAATAATGAGTAGGAATAAGAGAAAAAGAGAGAGTGAGAGAGTGTAAGAGAGACTGAAGAGGAAGAGGTGGAGAAGGATGATGAGGAGGAGGGAGATGAAGGATGGTGGGATGGGGAAGGAGGGTAGAGTATGGTGGGGAACGAGAACTCAAGAGGGAGGCGAGAAACGCGTCGGTTCGAGGGCAAATCTAGTAAGCTAGGACAGAGTCTATTAATAAACGTTTGGGGTGCCGTACCTGGCCGGCGCGCGCGGTGCCTCCGGCGCGTCCCGCGCGCGTCCACCAGCAGATACGCGCGTCTCGACGGCCGGCGTCTCAGTGTCGTCGCGACGACCGACGTCGTACTCGCGCTCCGTCCTCGTATTTTCGTAAACGCGTCGTCTCGCGGTATCATTTCGATTCGTGCGGGTGGTACGTTTTCTTTTTTCCTTTCGTTCTTTTTCTCTTTCTTTCTTATTCGCTTCTTTATTCCCCTTTCTCTCTCTCGTACATATACATACATATATATATATATGTATATATATATATATATATATATATATATATATATATATATATACATGCATATGTGCGTATGTACATAGAATTTGAATCGATCGATCGATATTTACGTGTTACACAGGTGCATAAGAAGAACGGGGTTAATCGTCCACTTTGTCGACTCACCGAGCGATCTAAAAAAGATTGAGAAAGAGGGAGAGAGAGAGAGAGAGAGAACGTCGACGAAATTCGTGGCACGAAATCGTTTTTGAACCTCTGCTACTATCTTTTTCTCTCTCTCTCTCCCTCCCTCTCTCTCTCTCTCTCTCTCTCTCTCTCTCTCGTGGAAATCTTAATGCGCGCGTGCGGTGCGAAGTGATAGGCTAACGTAAGAGAAGAAAAAGAGAGAGAGAGAGAGAGAGAGAGAGAGAAAGAAAGAGAGGGAAGGCAGAAGAGGATCATCGAGAGCGCGAGTGACCTTCGGACTCGGTGTAATTCGGTGCCCAACGCAACACCCGGATTTTCTTTATTTCTTTACTACTCCTGTTTTTTCTCCTTCTTTTTCTTTCTTATCTTCCAATATTTTCCATCTCACCGACAAAAAGATCATTTCTTTTTGTCACGTCAATTACACTTATAAATTTCGATTTTATTGAAGGACAATGATTTTATCACGATCGGAATAACTCGTGCAAAATGAAGTTTCGTGAGAAGTACGATAAAGAAAGAAAGTAATAGGATTGAGTTTTCGGTAATTTAAAAGAATTTGTTTAATGACGTCGCATCGTCGTCACGAATGTTCCTTAATGTTCTTGATTTTCGTTGCTGTCTGAAAATAACGACTTCGTATATAGTCACTCTCGTTCTATCTCTTTCTCTCTCTCTCTTTCTTCCTCGTGTGAGTGTACATCGACGAATAACGGAAGAGAGAGAGAAAGAGAGAGAGAGAGAGAGAGCAAGAGAGAGAAAGAGAGAGAGAGAGATAGAGAGAGAGAAAGAAAGAGAGAAAGAAGATCCCGCACGCGTGTACACATCGCTTTGCTCTCGACTCGAGCTTCTTAAAGGCTCGATCGTACGAGCATGCTGTCGTTTAACTGGTGACAAAGCAACGTGAACAATAGACAAAACGATTCTCTTTTGGGTTTGTAGAAGATATCGAGGAGTCGTCTAAAAAATATTACTAGTCCGTCGACATATGTACTTAGATACATATCATTGGAAATGTCATTGATTTCGTTGCTGTCGTCTACCAAAAGGAGGACTTGAGGAGGATAACGACGTTATTAGGAATCGAGAGATCAAGAAAAATCGATATCGAATTAATTCGTATATAAATATATACACGAACGCACACATATACGTGTATATAAGTAATTGTGTGTACTGTTTTATATTATATTATTTTTGTTGTTATTATTATTATTATTATTATTATTATTATTATTATTATTTTGTTTTGTTTCTTAATCGCGCGTTTTGGTGTCTCTATCACATATAATATCTCTAAATAATATAACAAGTTCGTATTCGATCTTTCGATTTTTCGATCTTTCGTTCGTTCGTTCGTTCGTTCATCGTCCGTCGACGACGTCGTGTCGACGAAAAAAAAGACGGAACTCACGTTATTCCGGCCGCGAGTGTGCGACGCTCGCGCGTGCAGATGAGGCCACGATCGATCTGTGAAAGGGTGGCGGAGGAGTATCGCGACGAAGAGTATCGTCACGGGTACTACGAGAATCGGTGCTTCTGACAACCGATCGAGCGGAGGGACAGACAGACGGTAGTGTGCCACAACAGTCGCGGTGCTTGCGAATACTCGATGGTTGGTGTCGTTGCTTCACTTTTCTTCTTTTCTCTTGCAATTTCTTACTTTATCTTTATTTTTCTTTCTTTCCTTTCCTGTACCTTCTTCGTCTTTTCTTTTTTTATCTCTTTTTCAATCTCTTCCATCATCATTTGTCTCTCTCTTCGTCTGTTTATTTATCTCTTTTTATTCATCCGTTATATTTATTTTCGTCATTTTATTCTTTCGCTTTATCCTTATTCTTTTCTTAATTTTTTTTCTGCATCAGTTTCTGCGTCTTAATCTTTTTCTTCAACTGATTTCGTTTTTAACTTTCTCCATTCATTCATCTTTTCTGAATTATCTCGTTACACTTGCCGCACGATTTTTTAAAAGCTTACATATTCGAACGCTATGGACTCCTATCGATAACGCTGCGCGGGAAATTCGAATTTCGCGATGGAACTCAAATTAGGTATAACCTTTCACTTTCGCTCAAGTTCCTTCCTCTTATAATACATCGTGTTATTTTATATATAAATATATATATATATATATATATAATATAATATATATAATAATATATATTATGTATGTAAGAATAATATATATATATATATACATATGATATGTAATTGTGAAAAGATATAAAAAAATATCTTGTTTCATTCAATATTTCTAATTTCACATTTATATATACATATTTATATACGCCAGATTTTCTAAAGTAAAAATCAATTTAAACGAAAAATTTATTTTTAAATCATTCTTATAATGAAACGTGCTATAGTAAATCAAAACAAATTATTCTCTTCTCTTCTTTTTTCTATCTAAATTAGACATACATATACACACATACATACATTCTTTAGCGACTCCTTATCAATAATTTTTTAATCGAACACTAATTTGCAAAACAATTGTTCATACTAATGCTCGCAAATCGTTAATAAGATTAAGCTTGATAGTTGTAAATGAAAGATTAAAGTTTGAGTAAAATCTTGTTTAAATTGCATGTAAGTGAAAGAAATACGTTTTCCTTTAACGTCGAAGACATTTTTTCTTCAAAAATTTAATGTCGAAATTAATGATACGCGTTTGTCTGTGTTTGCAGGATGAGTTCCATCCATTCATTGAGGCCCTCCTACCATTCGTGAAGTCTTTCTCGTACACGTGGTTTAATCTACAAGCCGCCAAGAGGCGTTACTATAAGAAACACGAGAAACGGATGAGTCTTGAAGAGGAACGTCAGTGTAAGGAGGAACTTCAGGTGAGTGAATTAACTTCAAACACATCTTCATATTACATTTTTTCGAGTTGCATGGATGAAAATAAACAAAAAAAAAGGACAGAAAAGAAAGAAAAAATAGAGAAATTTCCGAGTAAAAAGATTAGTAGCTTGGAAGTAGCTTACTAGGATTCTTCGTTCGACATAATCATTTCCACTTAAATAAGTAAATTGAAAAGATTTCTTTTTTTTCTAACGATTATGAGAACGCTCGTTCATCCTTTACAAAACTTTAACGCTAAACGAGCACGTAGCGAGCTCGCTAATATCGCGCTTAAGAATAAAAATAATCAGGTTTGAAGTTATTTTTGGCGGCGGGTGACCTCGTGACGTGCCATCGTGCTAGGCCTCTCAAACTCGTTAGCTCTCTCTCTTTCTCTCTCTCTCTCTCTTTCTTTTATTTTTCTCTTTTTCTTTCTCATTCTTAAACGACCTTATCGTTTGTTATCTATAGAGATCGTCTTTATATACTGTTAGAGAGAAAGAAAAAAAGGAAGAGAGGAAGAGAGAGAGAAAGAAAGAGAGAGACTGACAAATACATCGTTAATGCGAATGAGATGACATTTAGAATTCGAAAGGAAAATAAATGAAAATTTTTGAAGAAGATGACGATGTCAATCGATTTTCGAGCCAAAAGATTTTAAATATGAGAAAAACGAAAAAAGTTATGATTGTAGGTGAATGGGGTTGTATAATAAAGAGGAAAGGAGGTGAAGAGATAAGGAAAGAATTTGACGAACATTAGAAATCAAAAATTATTAGACGAACTTAAAGTTTATCTCGTAGATAGTATAAGGTATAGTAAAAAAATGAGTTCGGTTTATCCTTGAAAGATATAATTCTAGAGAGAGAGAAGGAGACAGAAAGGAAGAAAGAGAAAGAGAGAGAGAGAGTGAGAGAGAAAGAGATAAACATCGAAGACGTTTAATGAAAAGCTTCAAAGACAACGAGTAGGAAGTTTCCTTTTGAAAAGGAACACCAACCTCGCTGGCACGCTTCTCTAATTGAACGTTCTTCACTGCACCTCGTTCGACGCTTTTATCTAAGCGATTCTGCTTAATTAGTCTATCACGTGGGAGGCTATGGGTGCTTAAGAATGGTTGTGGGATGTGGGAGAAAAGAGATGGATGGCTCGTTTCGAAGATTCCTAAAGCGCGAGGTAAAGCTTTCGAAAGAGGTAAAGCCTCTCTCTCTCTCTCTCTTTCTCTTCCTCTCTCAAAGTCCCTCGAGCATTTCGATGGAAGTTCGTCGAGGTTCGTTCACGGAGTCACTGACATTCGCGTTTTCGGCCGGACCGCAATCACTTTTTTCTCTCTCTTTTCCTCTCTCTCTCTCTCTCTCTCTCTCTCTCTCTCTCTCTCTCTGTATTCGTTCGCTCGTCTGCTAGCGGACCCATCGAGTTTCTCTTCTCTCCACCGCAATTCGTATTCTCCCTCGCGACGGCGTTCGATCAATATTTTAATTCCGCGATGCTGCGGTATTTAGTGAACGAACAAGCTGAACTGTACGAACGAGCTGAACGAACGAACGAACGGATGGATGGATGGATCTACATATGTTTATGAAAGGATTCGTAGTTTAGGATCGATATATCGTGAGTGGTGATCGTACTACGCTGAGGTAAAGAACATACTCGAGATCATCACCCCTACCTCTTCGTTGTCGTTCTCATCCTCCTCTTCCTTCTCTTCCGTCCCCTTGCTTTTTTTCTTTCTTTATTTATCTTTCTACTTTTTTTTTTCTTTTTCTTTTTCTTCATCACACAGCGCGCGAGAATACTGCCGTGTTTTTCTACTCTCTTCCCGTTATATATATATATATATATATATATATATATATATATATATAGATATAGATATAGATATATATAGATATATATAGATATATATAGATATATATAGATATATATATCGGTCGACCAATAAGACGTCCGCTCTTCGAGGTAATTGATCGGACGACGACGGACACTTTTCCGCATCCTCCTATGCCGGCTTACAATCCGATTACGAGATACTGCAGGGCTTTTAACCCTGAAACCGTTTCCACTTTCGTCGAGTCACGACGAGCCGGCCGATATATCTGTGTACTATACGTTTAGCTACCCAATGTAAGCGTGTTAGGACGCTTATTCGGAATTTTTTCGTTAATGGAATTATACTATTCGTTAAATCTCCCCCTTGTAGTCGATCGTTGTATTTCTCTCTCTCTCTCTCTCTCTCTCTCTCTTTCTATATATATATATAATTTATTATGTTATTATATTATATAATTATATTATACTAAATATAAATAATAAATAATAATATAAATGTATACTTGTATATAGTATATAATTATACTAGCATGAAAAAGTTTTAATTTGTTTTAATATATGGAACTATTAAAAATTTTGGATATGAACTTTGGATATGAATTTAATTTTATACCGATAAAATAAAATAAAAGATACGAAATATAAGATAGATAAAATAAAAAATAAATATATAAATATAGATATATGTATATGTTTGTGATTTAAAAATTAAATGACATTGTAGAGAATTAGATATTATATATATACATATGAAAATTAAATAACAAATTTTAATGTATGTTTCGTTCGTTAAAAATATTGTTGTTATTATTGTTACTTTTTTGTATTTTTTTTTTTTTTTTTAATATAAAAAATGAAATTTATTAGAACCCAATTATTAGGTTTGAAATTCATCATTTAAACGTGTCGACCAATCTCATGCATTCTCCGAGGAAGTTAATAACTCGAACTTTCGCGCACATATCGGAGTTACGTTTGAATTTTACATGAACCACGTTTAATCTGCGACGCACGAAGCCCTACGGAGTCTTCGACCGAGCGCCGCTCTCCCATTATCCGGAGGCCTTTTGAAATTATGAACGAAGAAGGAAGGTCAGTGACCATAATTCTTGCGAGCATCGCGCCATATATGCAAACTAACGTCGGTAACGAGCTCATCCACGAACAACGAAAATTTCTACGTATGTCGTAAATGATAGTAAGATTAAATTATATTTCTGTGTGTATGTGTACCTCTATGTGTATTTATGTGCGTGCGTGCACGTACGCGCGCGGATGGATAGGTGGTTGTATGTATGTATTATTGAGTGAGTGAGTGGGAGTAGTTGTGTTATACGCATACGCACAATATATTCGTTTATTTTATTAAATGTGATGCAACAGAAAGCAATAGATATAGTATATACTTTCCACAATTTGTTGATATTCACAAAGTTCTCTATTACGAAAGTTTTAATATGCGTTGTGCAATGCCACGAAACGAATTGAATTCATATGAGTCAGTTTTTAATTTTTATTTCACTTTTTATCTTACTATAATTTATTGATACTTTAGACATAAACGTTAACGTTTGCTCTATATGTATAATCTATAAATTATATGTTATATATTAGTATAATCTTTTTTCTTGTTTCTTTACTTTTTCTTTTTTTTTAAGCGCTACAAAAGACTGGATTAAATCGAAAAATGTACTTTTCGATTGATCTGAATATCATTTAATAAATATCATTACCATTTCTATTACCATGCTATTATTATAATTATAAAACAACGATCTATAAATTAAAAGACATTAATTTTATTTTTCTTGTTATTACATAAATTGAGAACAATAAATTGTACATGTGTATAACTAAAATAAAATATAAAAATAAATAAATGAGAATAACAACAACAACAACAACAACAACAACAGCAACAACAACAACAACAATAATAATAATAATAATAATAATAATAATAATAATAATAATAATAATAATAGAGAAGAGTAGAAAATAGCGAAATGAAGAGCGCGCGGGACAAAGTCGAACTTTAGAATTCATGCAATCGCGTTCGCTCGAGTCGACCTAAAAATCTCGTTGCATCGCGAACCGTAACTTGACTTTCTCGTCTTTGTCTACACCGTACACGTACGTAGCTTTCTTGTTAAAAAACAACAAAAAAAAAAGAAAGAAAAAGAAAGGAAACAGAAAGGAAGAAAGAAAGAAAGAAAGAAGAAAAAGAAGAAAAAGCGACGAAGCCGATACGTTTTTCGCAGTTTAGATATAAAACGCCGAACTTATTGATATTCTCTCGAGTGATACCACGAGAGTAATGCTTGTGCGTGAATTGCAAGTGCGGCTACGATGCATCATTGATCTTGTTGTGTGCATCGTATTGAAGAACAAAGTGCATGGACTGTGAACTCTGTCGGCACGATGTTCTCCTTTTAAATAATACAAATTCTCCTTATTTTCAACATTTTCATTCATGAATTCAAATGATTAAGAAAAGAAATCTGTCGGACATACGATGACAAAATATGTAATTGAAAATTCGTAAGATATTTTTACGAAATTTAATTTTTTATTTTTTATTAGACCATTTAATACTTTAAAAAATTAGATAAATACAATACTTATAAATTTATATCTTTTATATTTTCTTTCATATTTTTCATCAAATATAATTAATAGTTCATATCTACGATTCAATATTTGCGAAGTATTATGTCATAGTATGATTACCGTTTACTTATACTTAACTATACTTACTAGTATTATATTTATATACTTATAAATATTATATGTTTTATATTAAATAATTTATTTATTTATTTATTTAGACGAGAAACGAAAATTAGGTTACAGCAGTAAAACAATCCGTACAAAACTTAGCTGTGTGTGTATGTTTGTATTTATGCATGTATACACACACCGTATACATATACCTATAGAAACAAATACGATTGAACAGAAACGTGAAACGTGTCTGATGAAAGAAATGAAAGCTAAAGAAGAAAAGGAACAAGGAAGCATCGTCAATGTCACTGCACCGAATTGCGTGCTTCAGAGTTGTCGCGAAAAGTGCATCTCCCTTTTCGACAAAAAGGATAGGAAGGAAGGAGAGAGGGAGGTTGGTTAGTCAGAAAATTTGGTGAGTGCGACGAGGAAGAAGTATAGAAGTAAGCTGTGCTTACGTACTGGAAAACGAGAGACACGAGGGATGAAAAGGAGTAGGAAGAGGCCGTAGCACAACGTGGCGTGTTAGACATGGACCGGACGAGTAAAAGAGAGAGAAAGAGAGAGAGAGAACGATGGATGGAGTAGAAGAGAGAGAAGGGTTTTGGTCTAGGTCCGACTCGTCGGCCGTTTTCTCTTAATTTCGAGACAGGCCGCAGGACGATATCGACTACTTCAATTCCACTACACGAAAGAGAGAAACGGACGGTGAGAAGGAGATAGTAACGTGGACGAGAACTAAAGAGAGAGAGAGAGAGAGAGAGAGAGAGAGAGAGAGAGAGAGAGAAAGAGAGAGAGAAAGAGAAAGAGAGAGAGAAAGAGAAACGAAGAGGTAGAGAGAGAAAAAGAGACAAAGAGAAAGAGAGAGAGAGAGAGAGAGAGAGACGAAGAGAAAGAGGTAGAGAGAGAAAGAGACGAAGAGATAGAGAGAGAGATTGTAGGACGCGAAACGTGTACGAGGACCGCTAGTGTGCGGACGAGGGGGTCGTGGGAAGGGGTGGGCGCCAGGAGGATGGCTCGAATGCAGCACCAACACCCGCAAGAAGTATCCGAGTAGGATAGTACACACGTACGTTTCGGGCAGCGGCGGCGACGCTGATGGCGGCGGGAGTAGCAACGAGAGAGAAAGACAGAGAGAGAGAGAGAGAGAGAGAGAGAGAGAGAGAGAAAGAGAGATGGATGGTAGAATAAGAGAGGATGGGTGTTGTCGAGAAGGGGCATGGAAGGGCAAAGAGAGAGAGAGAGAGAGAGAGAGAGAGAGAGAGAGAGAGAGAGAGAGAGAGAGTAGACATGTAGCGCATACGCCGTCGCGACGGAGGCTGCGGCTACGCGGCGCCTACCAACCACCATCTATAATCTCTATGCGGATATCGATTTTCTACCCTGTATTTCCTAAATTTATGCAAACTAGCAACCCACACGGCCACCACCGACACCCGTTCTCCGAGTCTCTTGCAACCCTCGTTGCATCCACACGCTTGCCCATCTACCATCCTCCTCCTCCTCCTCCTCCTCCTCCTCCTCCTCCTCCTCTTCTTTCTCCTCCTCCTCCTCCTCTTCTTCCTCCTCTTTCCACCCTTTCTGATCCAGATCACTACTACCACCTTCTTCCCCCTCTCTTCCTCCCCCTTGACACAGGACCGGCGACCACTCGCTAGCAGTGTCGGCCCCATTCATCTAACGAGCTCGACCGGTCTATCGTGTCACGTTGCAATGAAAACTCTTCCTTCCTTCCTTCCTTCCTTCCTTCCTTCTTTTCTTCCCCTCTTCCCTTCTTCCTTCCTTTCTTCCTTCATTTCGTTTCCTTTCTTTCCTTATACCTCGTTGACATTCTCTTACAGAGTCTCGTCAAAAGACCATATAAGAGTTACTTCGAAGCGTGACTTCGTTACACCAACGATATTCCACTTCGTTTGATGTCAATGAATACTTTTCGGCTCGATGTTTTTTTCTCATAGGTAAAATTTAGAGTAAGTGGAAGGATAAATTGGTTGAGGGAAGGGATAGGGTAGAGTGAAGAATAAAGAAAATATGATTTGTTGATTTGTGCACAATCGACGAATTTATGCTGAAACGACTTTTTACCTTATCTTGCACGAATGAGGTACACATATTTCAAAGCTTTGAAAAGCGAGTAGTAGTAGTAAGATCGTTCGATAGGTTCTGTGATAGACTTGTTTCAATATTCAATGCAGATTAGAAAGAACAATAGTCAATAAGATTTTCAAAAGATACGAATTGTAAATAAAAATCATCGTTGATTCGTTGATAAAAAAAGAAAAAAGATCCGATTTCATTATAAGTATATAATAATGAAGAAAAAAAAGAAGAAAGAAAGGAAAAAAGAAGGAGATAAAAGAACGAAAAAAAAATTTCTAAAATTGATTTGTCTTGATTTAATAAATTTAAAAATTGATTTGATTATTCAAAAACAATTGCGAATGCAACGAGATCATTCTTTTGTTATTCGTCGTCTCGTCGTTTGTAGTTTCGAGTAAAAAAAAAAAAAAAATAAAGAAAGAAGAAAAAAAGAAAGGAAGAAAAAGAGAAAGAAGCAGAATGACAATCGCTAAAGGAAAGTAATTGGTTTTCAACGGCGTAAGTGCTCCCAGTCCATGATTTCCACGGCTCGCAAAACGATTCGCAGCTGGCACTCACTTATCCATGGCATTCTTTAGTGCGCTCGACTCGTTGCATGCAAGAAATGGGTGGGCGAGAATTTCTTTTTTTTCTCTCTTTTTTCTTTTTATCCCGGTCGTTTGAAGATCGCTCTTTCGTGGTTGAATCAAAGTATGTATAATATAATGTTATACGTGTCGCGAGTTAAGTGTTCTTATCGTTGAATAACACGCTTCCCTTATTGCATCGTTTATCTAGGTAAAATAAATCGTCGAATTTTCAAATTGGCATAATGTATCTCGCATAATTATTCGATATATAGCTAACTACTCAGATATGCATAATTCGGTGATTATGATCATGAAAATGCGAATCGCATTGAAATGTTTTCTTTCACCTTTAGACCGACTATGTATCTCCTATTTTCATAAGCATTATCGAAATAAAAATGGATACCTTTGTATATCATAGCTTGTGAATTTACATTGAAAGGTATCTTCGCTATCCTTTGGTCTACAACGTATAAATGGGCACGCCAAAGTTATCGTTCCGTTTCGGAATAATAGAAAAGGCTTGAGGGTAAAGTGAAATAATCGAATCGTTCGAGATTTGAGAATTATTAAAATGTATCTCTATCTACTGCATTTTGATCGAATGAAATTCTAAAATTTTGCTACGACTATCTGTGTAAGATTCTCGTCGATAATAATAATAATATTATATATATATATATATATATATATATATATATGATTCTAATATTATAAAATATTATGATATATTTCAACGGGTGGATAGTTGTATGATTGGAGAGGGAAGATTATTTACAGGATTAAATTTGACGGTAGCGGCGCAATCGTAAGGATCACTCTGCTCTATCGCGTATCTCAAAAAAAAAAAAGAAAAAGTAGTCGTTCGAGATAATACCGAAGTAGAGAATCGTACGGAGCTTGTAGCCAAGGAGAAGAGGAATGAAAAAGGATGACATAGGCGATTCCGAATTGTGATACGTCGAGAACTATGGTAGAGAAAAGGGGCAACGTTTTAATCTATTGGACTCGTACTGTGAGATCATGCTTCGGGATATAGGTATACATAATTCACATGTAGATACAATATATCTATCGTATATTAATGTATAATATAACATAAAACCTCTTTTATTATTTGCAAGATATAGTCGATTAATAATTTAAATAATTAAAATTAATTAAAAGACGATAGAAATTTGATATAAAAATCGACGTCACAGACGAACAGTTCAAACTTTTTATAAACTTTACTGTTTTCCTTTTTTTATTTTTCTTTTTTTACTCTTTTGTATATGGGTATCTGTTTTAGAGAATTAAATCTATGCTACATAGATATACTCGTTTGCGCATGACCAGGAAACTAAAGTTAATTTATGTTTTACGTTTTTGAATCGTTGACCCACAAACGACGAAGAGAGCCGGTGCACTTAATATGTAAATTTCGATACTCCGGAATACACAGAGACTAGATACGGAGTAGGATAACGCATATGTTCCTTATTCTTTTCCGGATAAAAATAGAACGAGATAGATAGATGTACTCTTTCTCTCTCTCTTTCTCTTTCTCTCTCTCTTTCTCTCTCTCTCTCTCTCTCTCTCTCTCATATTTCCATAAACAAGTCGATTCTCGTAACCTTTTTTATGACATCGCATTTTCTTTTCATGCTTCGTATCATTTACGAGAGCTTATTTCTTCGACGAATTCACCAATGATAACTGTTAAAAAATATTTCTATCAAAAATTTCCATGCATATAAGTATGTATGTGTGTGTGTGTGTGTGTGTGTTTGTGTATGTGCATGTATGTATATATATGGAAATTATAATCTTATAGATAATATCATAGATTATAAATATCATGAATTATCAATAATAATTATTTACGTAGATCTCATATAGTTTCAACAAAGAAATGATAACAATTATTATTTCTTGAAGATCTAGACTAAATTTAAAAAAGCTGTCAAGAGAGAAAAAGAGAAAGAGAGAGAGAGAGAGAGAGAGAGAGAGAGAAAGAAAGAGAAAGAGAAAGACGTCTCCCAAGAAACATTTGTGGTGTCGCGAATAGCCAAAACAAACAAACCCCTTCTCCGTTCTTCTCATCGTTTCTCCGAGCGAAAAAGCTACGCGAAGGAGCGAGCGAGCAAACGAGCAAGCGAGTGAGCGAGCAAACGAGCAAGCGAGCGACCGACCGACCGGAAGTCGCGATGGCGTGCTGCTTGAGGCGGTCATAAAAGTCGAAGGAAAGGAAGAGAAGCGGACGTACGTACGTACTTATAGGTATATCCATGAAGATTCGAGGGTGGATATGGGTGGAAGAAGAGATGAGAGAATTCGAGAGGGTGACGGAACATTCGCTTTGAAGAAGAGAAAGAGAGAGAGAGAGAGAGAGAGAGAGAGAAAGAGAGAGAGAGAGGGAAGGAAAAAGGAGGGAAGAGAGAAATAGATAAAAAAAGAAAGAATGAATAAAAGAAAGAAGAAAAGAAAAAGAAAAAAGAAGAGGTTAAACGAGACACTCTAAAAAGAGAGAAAGAGAGAGAGAGATAGATAGATGCAAAGAGAAAGCCAGAGAGAGAAAAAGAGAGAGAGATGGATGGAAAAGGTCCTTCGAAGGGGTGAAAGAGGTCGATTCTAGGGTGGAGAGGTTGTAATATTTACAACACTCTATGCAGACCTCGGAATTGCCTATAAAGAAATCGCGGAGTCGCTTTGTTCGCGTCATAACGTAGTAACGTAAGGGGCCAGCAGCTATACATTCGGGATCGTTGCCAAATTAATAAATATATTCTCAGTCTATCCCGGCCCACTACGATTTTTCCTTTTACATTCGCCTCCCATCTCTCTTTCTCTTTCTCTCTCTCTCTCTCTCTCTCTCTCTTTCTTTCTCTTTCTCTCTCTTTCTCATCCCTCTCTTACCACTCTTTGCTTTCCATCTGTGACGCTCATCTTCTTTTCTTCCTTCCTTCCTTCCTTCCTTCCTTCCTTCCTCAGAACGAATCGAGATTCACCCTTCGTTGTTCCTCCCTTCTTCTTCTTCTTCTTCTCTTTCTTCTTTTTCTCTTTTTTTCTTTCTTTTAACTTTTTTTTCTTTTTCTTCTCTCCAGCTTTTTCCTCGCAACAGGAACGCCATAAATCTCGCATCGAACTCATGCACGCACTCCTACGTGTACGCGTCCTCTACATATACGTAATGTATATGTTATACATATATACATACTTACATACATACATACATACATACTCTTCATGGGTAAACGCACGAGCATTCGTGTCTTATTCCCCTTTGGGTGCTAGTGTGGGCGCTACGCTTTTCTCTCGTCTCCCGTCGAGCCTTCAAGACGTTGGATTGCGAGGCAAAGAACTTGGATAGAATTTATGCTGAATTTCTTTTCGAGCCGCATCGTCGTAGTCGCGGACGGGAACGATAAATCTCATCTACGATTGAGTTGTAAGTAAAGAAGGAAGGAAGGAAAGAAGGAAGGAAGAAGAATGTCGCCTCTCCTTCTTTCTTTCTTTCTCTCGCTTTCAAACTCGAACTCGAAAGACTCTTGCTCGATTAAAGGTAACGTTCAAAGTACCCTTAGTGAACTCCTTTTCGTTATACTTGGATATTGGAAAGATTTCTTTTAAGTACCAAAGTGGCTGGAAAAATGGCAATAAAATTTATTTTATCTATAGGGGAATATGTATTAAAGTACTAGCTCGATGCGTTTTAGATAATTAGTTAATATTATTTAGTTGATATTATATCTACTTGAAAATTATTTAAAATAACAAATAATTTTCTACTTTTTATCTTTTTTCTTTTTTTTTTTTTTTTTTTCATTCGATCGATAAATACGCATGGCTTATGCATATTATTATATTTCGATTTAATCGATTACTTCCTGTCTCTAAATTGAATCATCATCATTATTTTTAATATCTCTTATAAAAAGGTTCATTGTAAGTTACCATTTCATTATAGATATATTCTCTCCATTTCCGTTTCTAAAGTCACTCGTTGACAATTCGAAGAATGCAAAGGAAGAGAATCGTTTCTCGCGTTTGAACTGCTAGTGTATGATTTTAATAGGATATCACAGACACACACAAATACGCGTGCGCGCGATCACGGGTAATCGTTTATACTCGTATATATAAGCTCTCGTATATGCGTGTATATATATGTGCCTGTATGTGTGTCTGTGGACGAGTAGAATGCCGAAACGAGGCCTGCACCCGAAAAACCGAATCGATAGGCGCATAGCGTACAATATATGCATACACGTAGTAGGTATCTATATAATCTATCTATGTACGCGGGGTTCGTACTTGTGTAAACGCGAAGTCGCTATAGATTACAGTCTGTATACTTACGGGGGTGGCCTGAATTTAACCTCCCCATTCCCTATCCTTTAGCCATTTCGCCCGTCCAGACTCCTTTGAATGCGTGTAAGTGGAAAAAGCTCCGTTATATTCAAGACATTTCCCCAAGCACAATCCGTCTTCGACTAAAAGAAGAAAAGCATACGGTACGTAAGTACGTACGGAATGAAATCAATGATATTTTACGACTTCATACGATTCTTTATTAATCGAATATATAACATAACTGAATGTATATCTCAAAAATTAAAGAAACTTAATAAATAATCTGATTAACTTTGTTAAATTGTATCTATAAGTTCAATTAAAAAATATTTCTACCATAAATATAAATCTTATTTCTTAATAATTGTGTAATAAAAATATTCTTATCTATATCAAAAAAGTTTCTTATAGAATGTCTAAGATAATTGAAGAAATTTGATAAAAAATTTGATTAATTTTGATAAATTGTAACTTTGATGAGTATAGCATAAATCTTATATCTTTGTAATCATATAATGAAAAAAAAATATATAATTATATCAAAATTATAGGACATCTAAGATAATTGAAGAAACTAGTTAGAAAATCTGAATAATTTTGTTGAACCATAAGTTTTAATTATGACATAATAGTGAAAACATAAGTATAAATATTGTATTTTTGTAATCACACGGTGAAAATATACTTATATACTACAATATAATATACTTATAAACTATAATATAATACTTATATAATTAACATCATAAGATTATAAAATAATGATTATAATATCTATCGATAATCGAAATGTCTTATGACATACTATGCGGAAGCAGTAACTCGCGTAACATGTGGCATCATGAAAGAGAAAGAGAAAGAAAGTAACAAAAAGAGAGATAAAAAGAGCAAGAGAGAGAGAGAGAGAGAGAGAGAGAGAGATAGAGAGAGAGAGAGAGATAGAGAGAGAACGAGAATGAGGGGTGTTTCTCGCAGGGCCTCGCGTGCACATGGCCGATTCAACCTTGGTTAGCTCGCTGCCAAAGATTCGTAAACTCGTAATTCGTATGTAGAGGTCTAACCTTGTTGATTTGGCGAACGCCAAGAAAGAGCCACGTGCTAGGCGCGCAAACCCAAGCACGGCTTTTCCTCGCGAAGACCCTGCGCCAAATCTCCGCGATGTTCTCTGGAGCGTAACGCGAGCAATCGAATCGATTATTCCGAGAGTTTGCACGAATGCATAATCACCGAACGAAAGCGAGGAGTACGTGCTTCTCGAACTCGATCGTAGTTTTCTAAGATTCTCGTGTCATCGTGTGGAAAACCGCTTTCGTCGTTTTCGAATTCCTGACATTTATATATTCCGAATCGAATGAGAAATTGTCTGTGTTATGTTTCTTATTGTTATTACTCATCTACGATAGTAGATACGATCTATGATACAACGAATAAAGATAATATACATATATATATGTATATATATATATATATATATATTATTTTTTTATATATTATATATTATATTAATTATATTAATTATTATATATACACATATATATATATATATATTTTAGTAATAGAAAAGTCCATCAAAATTCAATATTTGACTTAAATCACTTTTTTAATCATATATGGACATAAAATATCAAGATATTACAATGCTAATCAGTAAATGAAAAGTCTAACATAATTGAAGTATCTCAAATGTATATGACTCAGATTATTTTTTAAATCACGTAGACATAAAATATCGAGATATTATAATGCCAGTTCGTAATTGAAAGTACAAACTAAATTGAAGTATTTCAAGTATATGACTCGGATCACTTTTTTAGTCACGTAGACATATAATATCGAAATATTATAATATCAATTAATAATTGAATTATCTGAAATGTATGACTTAACTCAGTTTTCTAATCGTATAGACATATAAATTTCGAGATATTATTATCGAACAATTTATAGCAAAGAGTAAGAAAAGAAAATAGCAAATCTTTTTTTATCTTTATTCCCTTCCTTCCATCGAATTCACGTGACACTAATATAACGTTCTTTGGGATAACGTCGAGCCCTTACGAAGAGCTAAACGACGTGCCTTTTTTTGCACAACGGTTCTTCCTTCCCACCCATCTCTCTCATCCCTCCCGGCCGCCTTTCAGCCAGACTCTGATTTCACAGAGGGGTTCTCCTCCACCGACAATTTGCCGCATAACGATGGCTTTCTTTCTTTTCGTAATTGAATCTAAATATTAAAGCCACCCCGCTGGCTTTGGCGTCGTCTTCCTTGATTTTTCCTTCATTAACGTCGCCTGTGCCACCTAAACCCGTACCAACCACCCTCCCCATCTTTGCTCTCGTGTACCATCCCTTCTCTGTCTCTTTTTCTCTTTTCCTCTCTTTTACTCCATCCTCGAATGGCGAGCTCTTAACCGCTCCGACCATTGCGAAAACTTTCGAGACTCGACGACCAGCGTCCTCGTCGCTGCGGAATATCGTTCGAAGAGAGAAAGAGAGAGAAAGAGAGAGAAAGGAGAGAGAAGAGAGAGATACACTCCCGTCGAAATTACACCGTAACGCGTGTTAAAGAGTCGTGCTCGTTCAAGAACTTCACTTGGTGGCGACTCTAACCCCACGTTTCCAAGTACCCTCCTTCTTCCTCTTTCTCTCTCTCTCTCTCTCTCTCTCTCTCTCTCTCTCTCTCTCTCTCTCTCTCTCTCTCTTTTCTCTAATCTTTCTCTCTTTTCATGTCTGCTATATACGGTGCGAAATAGTAAAACTAATTCTGGCTAACGTTAGCTGAAACTCAAACTCTCTTCTCTCTTTACAAATCCGCTTGTTTTATCTATGATAACATCTTTTGTAAGTTTCGATTGGACTGATTAAAAAATCGATACTTTCGTTAATAAGATTTTGAAGGAAAAGTTTTAGCAGATGGTATTTTAACCAATGATAGAAATTATTTTTAATTAGTTAATTAGTTTTTAGTTTTACCGAATTTTAAAAAGATTAATTAATAAATGAAAGAATATAAATGGAAAAGGTTTTAAAAGGAAGAAAATTGTATAACTAGGATAAATTTATAGGGTACTATGACTGTAACGAATTCTATATTAATATTATTTCATTTCATACACTTTTATGATTAAAATAATAAACTAATAATACAATTATAATAATAGAATTTCTAACAGTACAAAGAAAAAAGAATCGTGGATTTTAAAGGGATTAATAAATAAATGATAGAACAAACAAAGTGTAATAATTAATATCAAAACTTGACTTCTTTTCAAGTCTCGATTTATAAACCCTATAAAAAGTATAATTAAAAATTTAAACAATTAAAAAGAATTAATTAATAAGTAAAAGAAAAAGAAAAGTCTATAACTAATAATACCGATACGTCTTCATTTCAAGTCTCAATTTACAATCCCTCATAGAAAACATTAATGATTTAAACAATTAAGACAACATATTAATGATTAAGCGAAGAAAATAAAACCGTCGAAAGGAATAATAAATAAAGAAAGGAATAAGAAAATTCCATAATCGATGATACCAATACTATTCTTCATTTCAAGTCTCGACTTACAACACCCCATAAAAAATATAATTAAAGATTTAAACGATTAAGACAATAAACTAATAACAGCGTTGATGAATAATGTGAGAAAAAAGGAAGAGAAAAAAAGAGAAAATCCACTGTACAATTTGCAGTTGGAATGTTCCCACCACTTTAGTACGACACGTCGGAAAGACGAAAATGAGCTGACCGTCGACCGTTAGGCTAAAAATGCAGACTGCGCTTTATTTCCCGCGCTTGAAAATAGCCCGTGAGGCACGGAAGCTCGCTCAACGACGAAGACGACGAAGTCCAAAACGACGACGACGACGACGAGGACAACGAGGACGACGACGACGACGACGAGGACGACGACGACGATGACGATGTTTGGTAGTGGGGAAGGTGATCGGTAGGGGCGGTACAGCTCTCCCACTACCGAGCACTCGGTGCCGTGCTGTTGACTCGGTAGTGGGAGAATCAGCGACTGCCGCGTCGCAATGTGGTAGGGGCAATGATAACGGCGAGACCCATTGTGCACACGCTCGTACGAACAACGTGCTCTTGTCTCTACATACTATGTAAGTACATATGTGGTTATATATATATATATATAGACACATATACATACTTACATACATGACATAGGTATAAGAATATGTATATGTACATTATGTATATATATAAATATATATATTAGGTACATCGTATATTTGTTCATAGTTTCTCTCTTGTATGTATGTATGTATGTATGTATGTGTATGTATATATATATATGCTCTATGTGTCTCGTCTGTAGCCAATGTAAGAACGCCTTTTCTAGCACTATAATCCTTCGTAAAATCGTTCTGTGGTATCTCGAATGGATTCTGTGGATTACTTCGAGGTCAAAGCGAGGACGCGATTAGCAAACGATCTTGTTACTTTGCTAATCGCTTTGTATCCTGCATCTTGTCTCTTCCTTTTCATTTTTTTTTATTTTTCTGTCTTTCCTCTGTTTTTTTTATTATATTTCGTTAATTGCTATTGTCATTGTTATTAATCATTAGTAAGGAGAATGGAGAATGATTAATATGTTGATTTAAAAATTATATGGAAAATGGCGTTTAATTCATTAATTAACATTTTTGGGTTTATAATTGTACTATCATGTATACAATATAGATATGTCGTCGGCACATATATTCCTGAAGGTAGAGAAACGCTGCAACTTTGTCCCTCGGGATTTGCATACGTACGTATTTTGTACACGATGCAAGTACCGTGACGAAAGGGCACACGCGGAATGTATACCAGTTCGTTGCGAGTATTAGTATGTGTAACGTATACGTACTTACACGGATATGCAAGCACGTTCGTTCATATGCATTAGTAGTAGTCAACGAGAGAGAGAACGATCGTTTTTGTTTATAAAATAACCAAACGATTTTCACAATAATTATAAATTATATTCTTATATTATTATTATCAAAAAGTAATGTATAAAGAAAATAATGATATCCAATATAATGGTAAATAATAATATAAAGTAAATTAATAAAATAATAATAATATTATAATTATAACGTTATAATGTTATTGTAAGAGAAATTTCATGATCTTTTATAATATATAATAATATAATAATAATTATTATTAAGACAAGAGATTATCTGTAAGAATAATAATTATTATTTTTCATTATTATTATTATTATTATTATTATTATTATTATTATTATTATTATTATTATTATTATTATTATTATTAGTATTATTATTATTACCTATTATATAAGAACTTTAAATTTGTGATGCAAACGTTTATTGAACACGTTAAATCTATTTTTTTCTAACTACTTGAACTTATTTCCTCCAAAAAAGAAGAGATTCGAAATAACAGGAAGGCGAACTTACCGGACGATTATTTTTGTAATTCGTTTAGTGTCGTTTCGCTCGTACCAAAACTCGAAACGTTAGCGGGAGTTTAATGTTTTGGCAAGCGTTCGTTCAAAAAACAACATGTCGTGTTGTGTCCTCTCTCTCTCTCTCTCTCTCTCTCTCTCTCTCTTTCTTTCTCTCTCTCGCAACATCGGGACAAGTAGACTCCTCTGTAAACAACCATTTCTCAATATACATATATATGTTTAGCTAAGTTTCTACAATTAAATACATGCTATAGAAAGGTCACATTATATATAGATATGTGTGTGTATGTATATATATACATACATACATATATATATGTCTTACAAATTTTCTCATTCTCTCATTATTCCATTCTATTTTGTCTATTATTTCAATAGAATAGAATAGAATAGAATAAAATAAAATAAAATACAAAATTTATTTATATGATCACAGTAGTACAAATTTGATATAAATAATATAAATTAAAGATACATATAAATAACAATAAAAAGAGTGAGAGAGAGAGAGAGAGAGAGAGAGAGAGAAAATATCAGACACTACTATTCCATATTACCTCGTTCTTCGAATAGAACAAAATAGAACAGAATAGAATATTTATTTATGTTTACAAGTTTACAAATACGATATAAACCAAAGTCATATAAAATAAAAAATGGTAGATAAATATTACCTACCTATATATAAAAAAAGAACGATGAAGAAAGAGAGAAAAATTTCATGGAATATGTTTAGGAAGAATTAAAAAAAAAGAAAAAGAAATAAATAAAATAAAAAAGAAAAAGAAGGAAAGAAAAAAATAGAAAAGAAAAAAATAGAAAAGAAAAGAAAATAATGATCGCTGATTCGTCGAACGACGAATAGCGAAATTCAAAGAAGGCTTGAACGTGAACGTCGTTGTTAAAACCGACGAGCTTTGCTTCTCTATCCACGATGCATGCGTGCACCTTAAAAAGTACTTAAACGAGAGTACTAGGTGTTCACATGTATTCGTCGTACGTACATACATACATATATATATATATATACATATCTACCTACGTACGTACTTACATACATAGATATTTACGTAGATACGTAGACGATGATCGGACGCTTCACTACCAATTCGAAAATAAATCGACGACAGCTGTTGCGTTCGCGTTTGCGTTGGCCCGTTAGCGTCGACATAAGTATCCGGATGAGGCTACAACATCGTCAACCCTGAGAATTAAGCTCACTTTTGCACCTATAATTTTTTTCGACTATCGTCGTCTTTAAAGGATCATACCTGAAGATGATGCCTCAAGAAGATTCTTATCAATGATTAATCTATTATTAATCGTTTATATTTAAATACGTTTACGTATGTTTATCTAGAAGATTTTTCTAATATTATTTATCCTTCTAATTTTAATTTTCTAATTTTATTTTATTCCATTTTTCTTTTATTTTATTCCATTTACTCTTCTAGTTGTATTTAATTTCAACGTCGTTGACATTGTTAATATCAATTTTTATGATTTATTAATTGGGACAACCTTGTATAGGAATATTATCAACTCTCCTTTATAGGACAGTAGGTAAACGAATACGAACAATATAATAATTCGTCGAATTTTACAGTATACGTTTTTAAAATTACATTAGATTAGGATTCGATCGATTATTGAACAATAATCGATCGAATTTTTTTAATTTTTTTTGCTTTTTCCTTTTTTCTTATTATAATAATTATTTCATAATGATATTAATTTTAAGTTAATACATATATATATATATATATATATATATATATATTATATATTGAATCAGGGATTAATAAATAAATAAATAAATAATAATATATATATATATATTAATTAGTTTATAAATTTATATTTATAAACTAATTTAATTTATTTTAGTTTATAATATATAATATAATTAAATTAGATAGTTAATAAATAAATAAATATGTATATATTTAACAATACTAACAACGATATAACATATACATATATGATAATATAACTGTATATATATATCTGCGATTTAACACAATTATAAATATTAACTATTAATATAGTGATTTAATTGCAAATCTTTATCTATAAATCGAATCTTGAAATTAATTTTATATAAAAAAAATTATCCTTTTACGATAATCCGTCGTCGTCAATAAAAATCGATACTCATATCGACATTCCTTCGATAACGAATAGTTAAGTACAACTTTCTTTTCTTTTGTTTTTTATTTATTTTCTTTGTTTCTGTCTTTTTTCTTTCTTTCTTTTTTTTCTATTTTCTGACCAGCCCTTTTCAAATTGCTGGATGAATGAAACGACGAGAAGGAGAGGTATCTAAAACGAAAATAGAAACGAAAGAACGAGCCTCGGTGATTCTTTCCTTCTGGACCATCCTCTCTTTTTCCTACTTCTCTGTATCTCGACCACCTTCGCCCACTCCCCTTCCATCTTCTCTTACCTCTCCCTCTCCCCAGGTCCTCTTTCTTCTTCTACTTCTCCCGCATGGCTTTGTTTCTCTTGGATATTGCAATTGAAGCTTTCTTATATCCTCGAGATTACCTTGCATCTATCTACATAAAAAAAGAAGTCACACGAAAACGTTCAAACGTTTTCTGACAAGTAGCTCGTAGATTAGAAAAATTTTGCGATATAGGAAATATATAAGTATATATGTTCGATACGTTACATTACGAAACTAGGGAATTAAATTATACTAATAAAAGAAATTACTCGAGGAGGTATATATTTTTTGGAGTTTTATTATTAATATTAAATACTGATTTTATATCGTTAACACTTAAAGATTATTATTAGGAAAATTACCCCCCCCCCCTCACACACATAGACTTACGAAAATGTGCTCGCAAGTACGTGCGGATTTTATTTTAATATTAATAAAATTCATAATGAAACTGATAATATTAATTTTGTTTATTTGATCTATCAGTAATGATAATGTTATCACAAAACTTAATCAGTTCTC
>NC_062197.1:8445922-8450922 GCF_912470025.1 Vespa velutina | reverse complement strand
GAAACAATGTCACGTGACAAAAACTTATTTAGGTACTTATTTATTTATAGGCATTCCGTTATGACATAATTTTTTATAATTAAATGAGGAAACTTTTACTTTATATCGGAAAATTAATGATTCTAAATATATAAATTATATGTAGTATAGTGTAGTTGTAGCAATAGGTATAAGTTTCATATTATATAATTTCTTTTCTTTCTTCTTTTTTTGAAACGGAAACACAAAAATTGAGTTATACACGATTAATATTAGTAAAAATCGAACAAAGCCAGAACGACTTTTCTTTGTCGGAATATATGTTATTACCTATACCTTTTCGGAATATGCTTGAATATTGAATCTTTTAAGTATTTCCAAAATCGTCGATAAAAGACTTGAATCGAGTATAATCTCGTACGTCAATAAAAAATCTCAAAAACCCTTAAATCGAGCTTTTCCACTTTATAAAACGAGCAACGCCTTCAACTTATTTCCCTTTCGAATTCTCAAAAATAAAAAAAAAAGAAAGAGAAAAAGAAAGAGAGAGAACGAGAGATAGAATCGTTGGGAATTAACGAAAGGTTTTCTCAAAACGAAGTTTGCTTTGAAAGAAGTTTCGGTAGATACTCTCAACCCTCTCGAACGTTAATCATCGTTTCTGGGGATAGTGGGAAGGGCGATTTACATTCTACAACGTGTTTTTCAACGGGTGCTAATCAGTTTGAGTGCCTTCTCGTTCGTACCACGTTGATTAATCGAGATTCCAGTGATTCATTAGTTCGACCTCGAAAACCAATCGGAAAAGATCGAGTTCGAATAAGCACAAATTCAATACGATTTCGATAGATCGATTTGTATAAGGTCATGACGAAGAGAAATAAATTCCATTAATAAATTTATGAATGCTTAAGCCATTATTTTTCTACGTAACTTAGATTCAAAGAATCTCTCAAAAGAATAATAGTAAGACATTCTATCAATGTCTACATCAAATCGCCAAATATATAAATATTTTGTATATCCTTAATCCTTTTTTTTTCAGAACGAAAAGCTGGAGGTGAAACAGAAATGGGCCTCGCGGCTTCTGGGAAAGTTACGAAAGGATATCACGCAAGAGTACAGAGAAGATTTCGTACTAAGTATCACAGGGAAGAGGCCAGCCATGTGTGTCCTTAGCAATCCTGATCAAAAGGGCAAAATGAGGAGGATCGACTGTTTGAGGCAAGCCGATAAGGTAAAATATAGAAATTATTTTTCTCTTTCTCTCTCTCTCTCTCTTTCTTTCTCTTTCTTTCTTTCTCTTTCTCCCTCTCTCTCTCTCTCTCTCTCTCTCTCTTTCTCTCACGTGCACGCACGCGCACACACACACACACACACACACACACACACACACACACACACATACACACACATTTTTTGTCTATTTGTCTCTCTGTTTTTCTGTTTCTCTCTATCTTTATCTATCTGTCTGTCTCTCTCTCTCTCTCTCTCTCTCTTTATTTGATATACTTTCAAAAGTATAACATTCGAATGAGAAAATCGAAGCTTCGACCGACATATCCCCCCTCCCTCGTTGATGTCACAGGTATGGCGATTGGACCTGGTAATGGTGATTCTCTTCAAAGCAATTCCGTTGGAGTCGACGGACGGGGAACGGCTTGAGAAGACCGCGGAATGCGCTCAGCCGGGCCTCTGCGTCAACCCTTATCACATCAACGTCTCCGTCCGGGAACTCGATCTCTACCTCGCCAATTTTATCACCAGTCACGGTAAGAGATCGTCGCGAATTATTACAGAGTCCAACTAAAATGTTTCCTTGATTCATATCCGTTTATCTATATTTTCGGAATAGGATCGATCATCTTCATATTGATCATTTTAAAATGTCGATAAGATAAACGAAGTTTTTAGAATTTTTCCATCATAGAATTATCAAGTTGTTCTTTTAATGTATCGAGATAATCGAGGTGTTTTATCATATAGAATTTTTGAACATTAGGATAATCAAATTGTCATTTGTGAACTATTCGAATAATCGATGCCTTATCGTATACGACTTTTTTTTTAACATTAGAACCATTCAGGCATCTTTTTTAAACGTTCATATAATCGAGACTTTATCGTAAAAAAAAATATCAAGATAGTCAAGTTGTCATCGTGAAGTTTTCAAATTATGAATGTTTTATCATATAAAATCTTAAAATGTCGAGTTGTCCTCATAAAGTATTCAAATAGTCAAGGGTTCACGATAAAATATTGTTGAATGTCAAGGTCATGAAATAAACATTTAAATGAAGCAAATAGAGGAGACAATTCTTGAGACAACTCTTGAAATAAACTCTCTCAAAAAGGGTAATGTAAATCTACTATAGCGTAAAATGTCCAACGTAAAATGTTCAACATAAAAAAAAGAAAACAAAGACATTAAAATTTCGAATCTTTAATATAAAATATTTTCATGATCTAGCGAATGAAAACGTAATAATTTTATATATAAAATAAATAGTTGTCGTGTATGTAGAGATATGTGTTATCAACGAAAGCTCCTAAGCCGAGGCTGGTTCGATTTTGGCTTTCCATGCCAACGACCGCGCTACTCGCCGGCTACGTTCATTCACTCGCACATCCCTCCGTTCAAAGTGTCGGCTCTCGCTACTACTCCACTCGGCTTCGATTCAAAGTTTCTTGGAACGTCTTGCCAATTTCACAGGTCCCCCATATGACATGGCACAGCGGCGGCGAGGCCACATGGCGTGCGGTCTCAGTCAGCCTGACAATGAGAGAGAGAGAGAGAGAGAGAGAGAGAGAGAGAGAGAGAGAACGAGAGAAAGAAAGAAAGAGAGAAAGAGAGAGAGGCCGACTGAGAAACGTTTTAGCGCACGCGCATGTACGCACGCAAGCAACCAACTAGCCAAGCAACCAACTAGCCAAGCAACCAAGCAACCAAGCAAGCAAGCACGCACGTATGCACGCACGCACGAACTAACGCACGTGCCGATCTCTTCCCTTTCCTTCCTTCCTTCCTTCATTCTTCACTTTTATTTATAAGAGAGACCACGCGTCGAATTCGCTTTATCCAGACTCGCCATAACGGGGCTCGTTTCGATTGGGGACATTGTCATTGATCAGCTGAATCGTTTGAATGCAATCGAGTCCTCTAAAAAATCACACAAGATAATAACGTTTTTTATTGCTCAATGTTTGCTCTTTCAAACGTTTTAAATCAATTCAATGAATTTACAGTCGAACTGTTCAAATATTTTCATTGGGAAGCTATTATAGAATATTTTTCGAACTAATTTTTACAATGTTCGAGATCTGTTCCTTAGTAACAATGTTGTTTTCAGTTTTCATTGTTCTTTTATAAAGCACGTCGGTATATGATTTTAATGAAACTAATGTCGTTCGAATATCTAACAGATCTTAAAAATTGAAATTCAAAAGGGACACGGAAAAAAAGAGAGAGAAAGAGAGAGAGAGAGAGAGAGAGAGAGAGAAAAAGAGAGATATATATAAAGAAAGAAAGACAGAGGAAGAGGAAGAGAGTGTACGAAATTCGAAGATTCTTCAAACGGGTGCCAGAAGATCACCCAGGGTCGACCGACGAACCTAAACTTTCCCTCTCGACGTTCTCTCGCATTCATTGAACTCATCGGCGCACTTGGAAAGGCACGATTTCCTACGACTCCTGGCAGAGTAGCTACTCGAATTCTGACAAGCGAACGAACGTGCTAGTAGTAAGTGATAGTAACGTAGTACATAGACGCCAAACAAGCAACCAACAAGCCAGCTAGTAGCTACTGACCGACAGAAAGAGAATTGACTTACTCTCCTCTTCCTCCGGTTTGGCAACGATGTATCTAATGTTTACAGCCGTCCGACGAAAAAATTGGCGAAGCCCATCGACACCTATAAGAAAAAGTATCTACGAAAAGAAAAAAAAAAAAAAAAATATTTTAACAATAGGATAATACAACCAAAACGATTCTCTTCATTTTCATTAAAGAAGATGAGTCTTTAATATCGTAGAATCATATTGAAAATAGAAGAACATTTGAATATTCTTGGAACGATTAATTTTGGGTAATTAATATTAGGTAATAGGCGATCAGTAAATCAAATACAGTGTTCGTATCCATTCGACTAACGAGTAATTATAGAAAGACCGCGCGTGATAATAGTTAGCAACTTCCTATAATAATAGCGTCTATTAGGTCAGTTCAGACTAAACGAAATGAATGTCTACTTTTAGCTTACTTCGTCAGCCATTTTTATATCTCTTTTCTCGTCCTCTTTTTCCCTCCCTGTCTCTTTCTCTTTTGTTAGCGTTACGTAGAAACGATCACACGGAAGGGTCAGAAGTAGTAAAGTCTTCGACTAGCCGGACCCGTCTTCTTGGCAGCAACTAAGTTTATATTATTGTGCCACCGTGTATATTTACAGAGGGTCAGGAATTTTTATGATGTTGATCGTACGGCAGACTCTCTATGACTGTGGGCCGTTCATCACCGAGGACGGCTGTTCACCGGAAACCCCGAGGAATTCCGAAATTCTAAAATCGTTTGATATTCTTCGATTGTTATTCCATCGTATTATCTTCTCGATATTATTTACTGATGAAAAGTTTTATCTATATTACGTATCTATATACCCATATATCAATTGCAATTTAAAACAAAAAAAGAAAAATGAATCTGATCGATTTCATCCTTTATCGAATGATAAAAGTTAAAACTCTAACGGCTGGCCAAGAAAAAGGTGCTCGAAAAACTCGTACCGTTTAGCTACCTAGCTAGAGTTAGCTAAGTTATTAAAGTCGTCGAGGTGCTTTTCCCATTTTGTCTTTCGAAAATGGCCAAGTGAAACAACTCGTCGAGAACAAAGATGGCGATGGTGGCGGCGATAGTGGTGCTGGTGGTGTTGGTGGTGGTGCTGGTGGTGTTAGTGGTGGTCCTGGTGGTGATGTTGCTATTGGTGTTAGTGTTGGTAATGCTATCGCGAAACTGCAATACGTCCGA
>NC_062197.1:8435922-8440922 GCF_912470025.1 Vespa velutina | reverse complement strand
AGAGAAATTCTTTTTCGGTATTCACAAAAAAAATAATATACTCCTTCCATTTTCGTAAGTCCGAATTTTTCTCATTTTCTTCTCGATATGTCTGACTCATAATAATTACTTAATTTTTTTTTTACATTGAATTTTCTTCTATTTTTTTTTTTTTCTTCAATCAAATAATCTCAGAGATTATGATATTTCTATTTGTTATATTTTAAATGCAGTAACATTTATTTTATCATCTAACAATCACAAGTATCTAATAAAAATTGAAACGAATATATTTCGACTAATATATTTGAAACATGTTTTCCTTGATTTTTCAAAAATTGCTTGATATACATTCACATACCACAATTACAATATTCTTATTTCATTATGTATTTAAATTCAAATAATAAAATTTAATATATTTCATTATCAAACAATAACAGGTATTCAATAAAAATGGAAATATGATCAATACGATAATGTATTTCAAATCAATAAAATAAGATATATACATACAAATATATAAAAGTTGTTGATCAATTTTCGATGATCGCAATTTACATTCAAAAAAAAAAAAAAAGAAAAAAAGAGAAAAACGAAAGAAAGAAAGAAAAGAGAAAGAAAGAGAAAAAAAAGAAAGAAACAAAAAATGACCAAACGAGGGATACAATCGTGATAGCTCGTGCTAGACACGCGACTAACATTGTCGTTAAATAGAATAATAGGCCAGGAGAACGCGTATCAAGAAACTGTGCGAGTCTCGAAACACGCCTCGACAAATGCACGCAGTGAGTAGTATAGCCGTATCTCTCTCTCTCTCTCTCTCTCTCTCTCTCTCTCTCTCTCTTTCTCTCTCTCTCCCTCTTTCTCTAGCTAGTATCTCACCAACTCGTCTCCTCTCTTTTCCTCTCTCGTGGCAGCAGATTAGTATGCAACCCGGTGTATTAATAGACAGGGAACAATGCTCAGGGCCTCAGAGCTTGCTAAGAGCTTCGGACTCTCTCTCTCTCTCTCTCTCTCATTCGTTCGTTCGTTCTGTTTCTCCTTCTTTCCTTTTCTCTCTTTCTCCTTCTCTCTCTCTTTCTCTCTCTCACTCTCTCTCTCTCTCTTTCTCTCTCTCTCTCGTTTCCGTGAACATTCTCTTTCCTCTCCGTCCAAGTTTATTGGAGGCAGGCAGGCGAGTCTCGTTGCTGGTGGTTTTCGCGCCACTGTTACGGCTCAATTGTGCTTTCCTGAACGGTTTCCGTCTTTCCGCGTTTCTCCCGACGTGGAAATAACTTGTTAGGAGGGGCGGACTCTTAACACTTGGAAAATTGTGGCAATGCGAAGTGGCAAACAAAACAAGAAGGTGAGAGAAAGACGGAAGAGAAGAAAGAAATCTTTTTCGTTTTCGTAATACATTCCTTTGTGAAGAATCTCGAGTCAATTAGAAAACGATTACAAAGAGATTTCTCTCTCTCTCTCTCTCTCTCTCTTTCTCTCTCTTTTTTTCTCTCTCTCTTTCTCTCTCTCTTTTTTTCGTATTCGTATTAATGTCATTTCTCTCATCATCTATCACGAAAATCAGAATTGATCGATCATTCAATCAAATATGGTCATTACTTTCTAACAAGATCTTTTTGTTTCCAAAATACGATAGTGAGAGAACTATAGTATGTATTATACTAACGAAGAAACGATCGCGAACCGATTCGAGCAAAGTTTTCTTGGTTAAAAAAAAATGGGAATCAAGCTGACGCCGATGCACGTGCAATTCTGGTCCGTTCTCCATTCTCTCTCCCTCTCCCTCCTCCCCACTTTTGCTCCCACAATGCACATACTCCCACAGCAGAATCTCTCTCTCTCTCTCTCTCTCTCTCTCTCTCTCTCTTTCTTTCTCTCTCTCTCTCTCTCTCTCTCTCTCTCTCTCTGTCTCTTTTTCTTTCTCTATCTGTATCTCTCTGTCTATCTCTCTATCTCTCTTTTTAGTCCTCATGACTCTAGCAACTCTAGGCCCGCGGGGAGCACTATTTTCTAGGATCTTTTTTTTTCTCCCCAATATTCGACTCTCCTTCCCCTAGTGGAGCTCGCACCAACATCATGTGGACCACCAACACGGGCATGCGTTTTCCAGAGTATCTAGTGAACGGCCTACTGGGTGGGTGCATGATGGTGATAGGGCGAACGGAAAAAAAGAAAAAGACAAAAAAAAGGGAGAAAGAAAGAAAGAAAAAAAAGGGGGCGCAATTTTTGCCACGCGTAATCGTCCGGGCGAAAGGGAAAAAAGGCGTAGGATTAATATTCTCGATGGCATTGTGCGAAAAGCGAGAGAACATTTTTCCGTGCGATGACGTTGTGGAACGATCGACCTCCCTCTCCCCCTTTCTGCCCCTACTTCCCTTCCTCCCTCCCTCTCTCTTTCTCTCTCTTTCTCTCTCTTTCTGTTTTTCAACATCACGTGATACCGTCCAGGCTTTGTAACTTCCGTAGGTTCCGCATCGAGGACAAAAGAACGCGTTCGCTTTTCCTATTTGTAGGTGCTGGTAAACGGGGCGGGAAGAGGAAGGTAAAAGGTGGTGGGATAGGGATGAGGGAAAGAAAATCTATTTTCTCCAAGAATTTTCGCTGAGGGATTATTCTTGTAAAAATTTTTCGCACGACTTAGATCGAACGAAAGTGATGACATAAAAAAGAAAAAAAAAGGAAAGAAAGAGAAAGAAAGAAGAAAAAAAAATAAAAGGGGAACGGCCAAGAAACAGCACCTGTCCCTCGATGGATCCGCGTCAGTGCCTATTTGCTGCAAGACGAGTCGCTGGATAGAGAACGTGCCGAATAAATATCCGTTGGCCCTCTTCGAATATACCTAAGCTACGCACCATTCGAGAAGCTTCTTCCTCACCGTCCTCGTCATCTTATAATTAGATCCTCCCGTGGGACGTTCTCTTGATAATGTCTATGTATTCGCGTAATCTCAATCTCTAAATTTTGTCCGATACGTCTTATTTTTTCTTTTTTTTTTTTTTTCTTTAGGTATACTATTTCTTTTTTATTTTTATTTTTTTTCTTCTTTTATAATAATCAATGATCAATTAGATAGCTGAGTCTTGATCAAATAAAATGCGTCTTTCAATCTTGAACATGAAAATAATTCTACGTACTGTTGTAGTTCGATAATATATGTATTATGTATTTACGTGTTTTCATGCAGTGACGAACTTCTTCATATATACACCGTGAATCATTGATTAAATGATTCTCTGTAGAATCTTTCCATCTTATTCAGATTGTTTTCATGGATTTTTAATGTTAATATAAGTCAGAATTGAATGCAAATATACGATATGTCTTCCTTACGTGTATATATATATATATATATATATATATATACATAATTAAACATACATATATAAATTCTAACACGCATATATATAGAATTGTGTGTGTGTGTGTATATATATATAATTGCAATTCATTATATATTTCTCGATTGAAAAGTCACAGGGAGAATCATCGAGTTCGAAGGCGGAAGGGAAAAAATAAGAGAGTTGTTTTCGTAATGGCTGCCCTATCCCTTCGACTCGACGTACGCGATGACGTAGGTGGTAAGCATCGAGGATCCGTAACCGTTGATGTGTGTCTGGTTTCAGCGTCCATACTGCATGACCTCAGCGACATGCAGCCTCAAATAAACGCGATCAAAATAGAGCACCCGCCGTACTACTGCAGCAGCTACACCCCTCCATCCGCAGCCACGGCCGCGGATCATACTCAGCCTGCGGCTAGCTTCAGTAAGTTTCTTTTTCTTTTAATTTTCGATATTATCGTTTTATCTTCCTTTTATTTATTTATTTATCTTATTATTTGAATGATAATGTGATTCTTTTGTTACTATCTTTTTTTTATCTTTATATATATATATATATATATATATATCTTATTTTAATCTGCATCGATTATTTTAATTTGCATCGATCAAACCATACGGAAACGGAAGTGATCATCAAAAATAAGTTTCAACATGACATCTCGTGAAACTCTTTCTCTCTCTCTTTCTCTCTTTCTCTCTCTCTCTCTCTCTCTCTCTCTCTATTTCTCTCTTTTCTTTCTTTTACGTATAAATATAACTCGGATCAAGCGAGTAACACGGCAAGAGTCTCATCTTTCTCTCGTAGTTTAGCAAGTTATACGACGGAGAAATTATGCGAGTGCAGAGATGGCCTAGATATTTCGAAGGTCCATCGTTCGTAACGAGCAAGATGCACTTACCGTTGGAATTTTCCAACGATCAAAAGTTATGTGCTTTTCATTTTAATGAATCCTGGATAATCTGTGATTTTATTCCCCGTATCCCTAATGTTTGCACCAACTATACTTCTTTCTTTTTGCTCTAATTTCATTTAATTCCTTTTCTTTTCTTTTTTTTTTTTCTTTCTGAACATCGCGAAAAAGAGAAAAAGAAAATTAATAAATTTTTCATTTTTACCGAATCACCTTGTCAAGAAAGTATTTTATCTATTTAATCCGTGAAATAGAGAGAGAAAGAGAGAGAAAGAGAGAGAGAGAGAGAGAGAGAGAGAGAAAGAGAGAGAGAAGGAGAAAGAGAGAGAGAGGCAGAGGAAGGGAGGGAAATAAGGAGGGAAAGGGAAAATCCTAGCGCGAGAATGCCGCGCGTTTGACCCAGTTATCGAAGAAAGTTTAACCGGTAAGCTTTCCTCGCTCTTAACCGAGTCATTCTCTGATTACGATCCAAATTTGAATCGTACGTTATGCGCGTGTACCTACCTACATTCTCAAGAGAGTTTCTAGTAGAGAAAGAGTGTGGAAGATAGATAGATAGATAGATAGAGAGAAAGAGAGAGAGAGAGAGAGAGAGAGAGTAAGATTAGAATAAACTAATTTAAAGTTTCTCGGTGGTATCTTTAACGCGTATTTCCAAGCCCGAGTTTTTGTTCAGGAGCGATTGCAAAGTACCGATACCGATTCGCGTCGAGAGATACGAGAAGATGGTGTTGTGACGATGTTGGTAGTGGAAGGGGGGAGGA
>NC_062197.1:8423422-8428422 GCF_912470025.1 Vespa velutina | reverse complement strand
TAGCCGCCTGCAGCTCTCTGCACGATCGTGTTCGCACGATGCTGTCAACGCGTAGGTGAGCTCGAACGTCATTCTTTTAATTGCTCTCATCCCTTTCGTATTCCCTTGAATTATATATATGGGTATGTGAGTCATTATAAAAAAAAAAGTAAGAAAAAAAATAAAAAGGAAAAAAGAGGAGAGGAGAAAAGAAAAAAAAAAAAAAAGAAAGATCCCAATTGTTCGAGATCGAAGAATCGATCGCAAGAAAAGCGATGATGAACAAGAGAAAAAAATCTTACGAGTACGAGCACCTCTCCCGTCACCCTAAACCCCCTCAGTCACAGCCATGTACGTATAGTTAAGTGTTATGTATACTAACCACATTTTCTATTGATCCCACTTTGCCCGTTCGTTCGTTCGTTCGTTCGTTCGTTCGTTCGTTCGTTCGTTCGTTCGTTCGTTCGTTCGTTCGTTTGTCCGACCAACCGATCTGTCCTTTGCGAGGATTGGCTTGCTCGAATTCGATAGAGAGAAACAGAGAGAGAGAGAAAAAGAGAAAGAGAGAAAGAGAGAGAGAGAAAGAGAGAGAGAGAAACAGAGATAGAAATAGATAGATAGAGAAAAAGAGAGAGAGAGAGACGACGACGAGGACGAAAGAGAAAAAATAGACCACTCCCTTTCTCTCTATAGTAACGAGTCAAAAAGTTTAAAGATAATAACGATGATACGAGGACCAAGAAAATCCCGAAAGTTTGCATTGAAACAAAAAAAAAGAAAGAAAGAAAGAAAGAAAAAGAAAAAGAAAAAGAAAAATAGACAAAAGGAAGTTCGTCAAACGGACAGACAGACGAATGGACGAGTTTTCTCGCTAACTGCCGTAGTATCCCAAATCTACCTGGTAAGCTAGCTGTCTGTCTGTCTGTTCTCATCCGTCTATCTGTCTATCTGTCTGTTTATCTGTCTGTCTGTCTGTCTATCTATCTGTCTGTCTGTCTGTCTGTCTGTTTGTCCATCTGTTTGCCCACCCTCTCACACCCACCTGTTTCACATTACTATTACTTCGAAAGGTATAGCCTCGAGTGGAGTACATTCAAGGTCAAGAAAACTTCTCCAAAACGATCGAGCGACGTGCCTCTCTGTCCATAGGGAGGGCGAGTGGGCGGGGGGTAGGAGGGAGGGAGAAAGGGAGGAATGGCTCTCGATCGATAACCGTTCGAGGCTGTACTCCCTGGTATTAACCATGCACACCATAATTATCTCTATCTCACTCACTGTCACACGGCCAATGCTCTGGGTATGTCGTATGCTGGATGGATTAACCGATCTAATTGATTGATTCACCACTGATTAATTTCCGAACCTTGATTGAACGTTTGTACTCTATCTATCTATCTGTCTATCTCTTTATCTATCTATCTATCTATCTCTTTATCTATCTATCTCTTTATCTATCTATCTGTTTGTTTATCTATCCACCTATCTATCTATCTCCGTACGATAATACCACTTTTATTATTGTTGCGATGTTGGTGTTGTTATTTATATTATATATATATATATATATATATATATATATATATGTATATATATACCGTATATTATATATACTACATACATATATATATATATATATATATATATTATGTATATATATGTGTATATATATATACACATATCATAATTATTCTGATCATTGTTTGATGTTGTTACCTTGATGTTTTTGATGTGTTGTTTAATCGTTGTTATTGTTGCTGTTTGATGTTTGTTGTTGCACTATACATCCATATACATATATATATATATATGTATATATATATATATTTATATTTATATTTATATATACATACATAAGAGTTAACAAGAGTATAGATACGCACGTATATGTATGTTTGTGCGTTCTTTTTTTATATTCGAAACGTACGTGTATGCGTGTAACGTAGCTACTATAGGTAGGTACAGAGATGGAATTGCAACGCGCGACCGCATTCCATCGGCCGGTCCAGAGACTCTTGATCCTCAAGTTCCAAAGCACTGAGAATCACAAGAGAGGAAGGAGAGAGGGATGGGGTGTGGGGGAAGTGCGGATGGACAAGATTCAAGCGGGGTGCCGCTCAGGAGTGGCTCCCAAAGGGTGATTCCCGAGGGTGCAGCGGATACACGTACGTTTCAGCCAGTCAGCCAGTCAGCATCACGCTTGGAGCGCCTTCTCTTGTGCGTGTGCGTCTATGTACGATCGTGCTTACACGCACACGCATGCAAACCGCGTATGTATATATGTGTATGTGGCTATGTACGTATGTATATATGTATATGTATATGTATATAACTCGATAATCCAATCGCGATACGTGATCGTCGCAACTGCACCACTAAAACCACCCCCTAACAATCTCATACGAGGAGAAAGCTAACAATAACAATAACAATAATTATAATAATAATAATAATAATAATAATAATAATAATAATAATAATAATAACAATAATAATAATAATAATAGTAATAATAATAATAACAATAATAATAATAATAATAATAATAATAATAATGATAATGATAATGATAATTGTAATAATTATAATTATAATAATAAATAATAATATTATATAACAATAATGATAATGATGGTAATAATAATAAGAAATGTTTCCTCGTTAAAAGAGAACATTTCTGCTGATTCTTTTTTCATACGTTACGCGTTCGATCGAATGCTATAATCGCTTCGGTTATCGATTCGGGGTCGCCAAGGGTTAAAAGCAAAATGCAGGAAGACGAGTGTGCGCGAGTGGTGTTCGCTCGTAGCATCTTGCAGTTCGCTCGCCTATAAATAACGCGCGTCCTCGAACGTTTCTGAGCGATGAACGATTTTATCTTCGGGCCACGGCTCGGTCTACTAGACACAAACTACTATAACCACCACCCTTGCCCGCGAACTGCTCGATTTCGTACATCTTATACAACCTTAGAATATTCTTTGTGATTTAGAATGTGACGAGATGAATAAAGGACGGAAGTTATTGACAATAAGAAAAAAGAAAGAAAAAAAAAGAAAGAAAAAGATAAGACGAAAACTAAACAAAACAAGAAAGTAGATAAATAAACAGAAATGGAAATCGTTATCCTCGGAGAGGTTTGAATCGACTTGTCGAGGGGGTGGTTCGACGGTGGCGTAAGCGTTTGTATTTGTTCTGATTCTATCTGGCTCTGTGTTACAGGATTGCATTCACCCCACGAAGGAATGGCCGGTGGATCCGGTCAGAGTATGTCCGGTCTCGCTTACTATCAACCTGAACATCCTGCCTCAACGGGAGTGGTCAAGTATCCGGAAAATGGTCACGATACCCTTTCGGATTTCGTGACGTTCGTTTGTCAAGAAGCTGAAAATACGCAGCAACTACCCCAGGTAGCTTCTGGATCCGTCGAGACCGCCACAGTGTCGTCGCTTCTATCGTAATCTCGTTAGCTCCACTCTTTTCTCTCTCTCTCTCTCTCTCTCTCTCTCTCTCTCTCTCTCTCTCTCTCTCCACTTTCACAGACTTTTCTTTTCTTTTCTTTTTTTTTTCTTTCTCTGTTTTGATTTTATTTCTTTTCTCTGTTTCTTTTCTTTTTTTTTTTTCGTTTTCTTTCTTGTAAGTATAGTTTTCTCTTCTTCGCTTACTTTGTAGAGTTTTGAGAACGAATGCAAACGGCCACACTGTGGCGGTTACGCACGACCTGCATAATTTTCCGTGCTCCAGTCGCCCTGGATTCACGTTATTTCTTTAATCACATCGTATATATTTGCTCTATTTATTATCTATCGTCTTTGTCTACACGTCTGCATTTTTCACTCGTTCGACTGTTTCACTTTCTATCTCTTTCTATTTTTCTATCTTTATCTATCTCTATATTTCTATCTCTGTCTCTATCTCTATTTCTCTATCTTTCTCTTTTTTTTTCTCTCTTTCTGTCTCGTTTTACAGTTATGAATGAACTACTTGGTTGTCTTATTTCTTAACAATCGCACGTTTCTCTAACGTCAATCATTCTTACATATATAAATTTTTATTCTAATAACGTTGACTGTTTGAAATCGTATTTACAAAGTAGGATAATGAATATAACGAATAGATCTTTCCTATTGATTCGAAAGATAGATTAGATGAATTGATTCTCGATTATTCAAATAACAAAATCATTGTTGAATAGTGTTAAATTTGTTAGGAAATTTGTTGATGAAAAACGTGCGAGATACGTAAAATCTCTAAAAAGTGTCTCTAACTTTTTTAAAACCTAATGATACTTTTTGAAACGAACAAAGTGAAATAGATTTTCAATATACTTATATATGAATACCAACGTTCTCTAGATATATTATTGTAATTGGTAGATCTTAAATCGATATTATGAGCCGACAATTAGTGTCAATTGTCAAATTGACAGATAAAATAGTTTGCTTTTTTGAATACATTTTAGGAAAAATATATATCACATTGACAGAATTGTAAAGTCTTTACAACCAACAAGATTTGTAAAATATGATCTTTCTTGATCTCGAAATTGTAAATATCTCATTTCCCAATGTTCCGCAAACAATAAACAAATTCTAAAAAAAATTCCTTATATCCTTCACAAATGATTGCAACTTTGTTCGTATCAAAAAATAAAAAAAAATAAAAATATAAAGAAAAAAGAAAGAAAGAAAGAAAGAAAGAAAGAAAGAAAAGAAAGAAAAAAAAGAAAATTGATTTAGTTAGAAAAAAAAGTACGAATTATTTTCAGAATTTATTGTACTAAGAAATAATTCGTTTTCTTCGATCGATCGGGGTGAGTGGATCACGCGCGGGTCGAGTGTGTTGATCGGAGGGTGTGTGCGATTTCCAGGCGCAGCTAGCGGGACCGCGTACTGGCATACAAAAGTTCTCACAGTATTATCCGAGCTCGATGTTACCGCCACCTCCACCGGCGCCAATGGCGAGACCGGTTGCGATCATCAGGTCGACGGGTGAGTTGACTGGTACGAGCGCAAATTCACCGC
>NC_062197.1:8285922-8415922 GCF_912470025.1 Vespa velutina | reverse complement strand
AGATAGATCTCTCCTATCGTTTTAAACATTTTTATTTAGAGTTGATAGAGATTATAAAATTACAACCGAGAAATTTCGATTAGTTTTTCCTGATTCCTATGGAAAGAACGACGATAACAAGAATGAGAATGAGGACGACGACGACGACGAAGAGGATAAAACATGTAATAATTAAGCGAAAAAAAACGAGCTAGAACTTAAATAACAATATTATAGCGAGGGACTGATATATTTACAATATAAAAATAGAGACGATGTATATTAACATTAGTTCGCGGACATTAGGTTAATAATTAAAAAACGGAGCTGTTAAAGAGCGTGTGCGAGGGAGAGAGAGAGAGAGAGAGAGAGAGAGGGAGAGAGAGAGAGAAAGAAAGAGAAAGAGAGAGAAGGGAGAGGGAAAGTGGATAGAAAAAAAAGAAAAGAAAGGAAATAAAAATGCGGATACATAATTAGGTATTAATCGTAGAACAGTGTGTCGGCGATATTTTATTCTATTAACGATTAACGATATTACAATAGAAACATTTAAATCATCATATCGCGCGAATTAACGTTCAAATTTTTATCTAAGTAAATTATTTAATCATTAGAAGGATTATTATTTTTCTTGCTTCGTTGTTATTTTAATAGTTTAGAAATGAATCGAAATGATAAGTTAGATGAAAACGATTCTAAGAAATATTTAGTCAATTATTTTGCTTTGTAATAAAACGATTTAGTAATTTAGTGTGTATACGAAGAAGTTAATCAATGAGTCAATGTGCGTTTATGAATAAAACGATTCAATGTTTTACAAAAAGAGTCAAATGGTTTACTGTTTATATATGGAATATTTCATCAATGATTCGTGATGTATCTACGCATAGAATGACTCGATAATATTTACGATGTATAATATTTACAAAAAGTATCGTCAATGATTGAAAACTCCTCGTATTGAGAAATTACTCCATAAAAACTTTGTAAATCATAGAATCGTTCTACTCGTAGTAAACCTTAAATCATCGAATCGTTATATTCTACATGCAATTGTTAAACATTAATCCGACTAATAATAAATAACTTATTAAATAATATCGTTTGATTAACATTGGAAATCTAATTGTTAATATCGATTAATAATGTAATATTTCACTAGTAAAATCGTCAATCGTTAATTAAAATTATAATATTAGCCAAGAGACTGTTATAGAAATATATATAGCGTGCGGGTAAAAAAATTGCAAGTACGGCTGCGAGAATACTGATAATAATGATAATACTAAAAATTATAACAATAACAATAATAATAATAATAATATTAATATATATAGTAATAATAATAATAATATATATAATAAAAAATAGTAATATGATTAACATTAACGTTAACATTAACAATACATGAAAAATAATAAAGGTCTCAAGAATAGCAACGATTATGATAACATCGATACTGCTGCTGCTGTTGCTGCTGCTGCTGCTGATGATCAGATGATGATGATGATGATGATGATGATGATGATGATGATGATGCTTATGATGATGATGATGATGATGATAATGATGATAATGACATAGTGCGATTATTATTACTATATTAATATGGCAATACGATGATATACATATATTATATGAAATACAATGATATATTTATCGAATATTTATTGAGATTAGCGTATTGTGTAGTATGGTTGTACAAAGTAGATTGAGAGGGAGAGAGAGAGAGAGAGAGAGAGATAGAGAAAGAGAGTAAGAGCGAAAGTGAGAGTGAGAGTGAGAGAGTGTGATAAAGAAGAAAGAGAGAGAGGAAGAGAACGGACTAACAGACAGACAGACAAATAACTAAACAGATAAACAGATTGACGGGACAAACAAAAAAGAAAAAGAAAAAAAAGATTGCAAAAAAAGGGAAGCGAGAGAGAGAGAGAGAGGCAATTCTGACAAAATTTAATAATGCGTATTAAAAAGCAGATGAAATGAAAATGAACCTCGAGTGGCAATGCTAAAAGTGTTAAGGGTAATAAAAACAAAGAACAAAAGAAAGATTAGAGCAGGAGGGGCGAGGGGGGAGACAACGCGGAGAAAGGCTTAGTGCGCACGGACACACGGACGACACGAGCGAATAAAATATTATATTAGAAAGAAAACGGGCAGGGCATGTAACACGTATCGATTGAAAAAGATAGAATATACATGGGAGAGGGACGATAACAAAGAAAGAAAAAAACAGAAAGAAAATAAAAACTAAAACAAACGCTTTTCGCTGTGACGTCCGATACTGTTATTTTCGTTTCACGATCCTTTTTTTACAAGATTGTGAACAAGGTTCATGTTTATATTCAGGTATTAGACTAAATAGTATAATACGCTGCGAGCGAGGTGGCCAGCAAAAAGGAAAAAGAGATGGTTTATTTTGGAGGTTGAGGCGAGGAACGGGATTGGGTGAAACGAGTGAAAAAGAGAGAGAGAGAGAGAGAAGAGAGGAAGAGAGAGAGAGAGAAGAGAGAGAAGAGAGAAGATAGAGAGAGAGAGAGAATAAATAAAGCAAATAAAATGGAAGAGTCATGGGCAGAGTAGCGGAATTTAAAAAAAGAGAAGAAAAAGAGAGAGAAAAAAAGAAAGAGAGAGAGAGGGAGAGAGAGAGAGAGAGAGAGAAAGATAGAGAGAGAGAGAGAGAGAGAGAGAGATGAAGGAAAAAGCAGAGGAGAGATTAAACGATGTAATAACGAATAGTGTTGTCAAAAAGGCTCCTGGCACGCATGCGTCTAATACATACTTCATTTCGAAGTTAGAATGTGAAAGAAAAATAAAAAAAAGGACAAAATTCAAAAAAAGAAAAAAAATAAAATGCAAAACACCAAGGAGAAATAAATAAATGAGAAAAGATCAGTGATATTAATTATCGTTCGATCGATCGAATATCGAACGATGTTTACTACTGTAAGAATAGCGAAAGAATAATAATAATAAGTATAATAATAATAATAATAATAATAATAATAATAATAATAATAGTAATAATAATAATAATAAAAATAATAATAATAAGAACAATAAGAATAATAAGAATAATAATAATAATAAAAAAAAAAAATAATAATAATAATAATAGAAGAAATCAAAACCTAAATGAAAGGAAGAGTCAACAACGAGATTATAAAAACGACGAGTGGGAGGGCTTCTTGTCACCTTACCGCGCAATTATATACGTTGTGTCCATATTGTCTCAATTAACACATTATGTATTATATATCCGACAATATTGATTATTAAAAATTCTTACCACAAAGGCGGACTTTCTCTTTGCGAAAATTTTATCGATCTCCTAGCAGATCGCATCCTTCGAATTTGAACATTGAAACATTTTCAAGGTGAACGAATATTCTGATTTGCTTGTGCCTAGTTTACGTTTTAACATAATTATTTCTAAATAATTATATTATATTATTATCATCTCGTCCGTGCGAGTCGTATCTTTTGATTGTTACGAGAAATCTTACGATTGGATCGATCGAAGGTACGGATCTTACGATCGTGTAGAGACTGTAGATAAGGTGTGCATGATTTATGAAAAAAAGAAGTACGCGAACAACATAAGTAATTAATAAAAGTAAGACAAAATAGAACAAGAACAATAATAATAATAATAATAGTAATAATAATAATAATAATAATAATAATAATAATAATAATAATAAAAGCAAATACAAGGAAACGAGCGGGACTATAGAAAAAGTCCAACTATTAGTTATTTATACCTGCAGTCATTCACACACGCACACACACATAAACACACATACTTGGTACATACTCGGTGCTTTTATAATGGCAATGATTAAAAGAATGTTACAAATCACCGTGACTTTTTCTTTTTTCTTTATTTCCTATCTTTACATTTGTCTTTTCTTTTTGTCTGCGTTCATCACTTATTCCAACCCAAAAAATTGTGTCTCTCTATTTCCCTCAAAATTTATTTTCAGTTCTTTTGGAAGGGAAGAAAAAAGAAAATAAAAATTCGTAAGGACGAAATTGATGAAGAAGATGGATGAATCTTGATATTATAAGGAGATAGAAAAAAATATTAGAAATAAACAACAACTCTAGTGAAGTATAATTATTATGCGCTTCAATGTTTTTTTTTTTTTTATATAGATGCTTCATTGTTAATCACGTAATCATACTAATCGTGTACAATCGAAATTAATAGCATACATTATAATATTACTCGTGACGTATTACAACTCATCACGCAAAAGGTCCGTTAGTTTCTCTATAATATATATTATAGAGAGAGAGAGAGAGAAACAATATATCTATATTTCTATATATATATTTATAGATAAATATATATATCTTATGTTATATATATATATATATATACATAATATGTATATATATGTGTGTATATATATATTTATATATATATATATATATATATAAACCAATATATATACTATGTATATATGCATGTATTTTTATGTTTGTTTCTCTTTAGTGTATTTCTTTAAAAAATAATTAACTTTTTATCGTCGATGTCGTCACGCGACTATAAAACGCACAATAAATATCATCAGCGTATCAACGTATAATATCAAAGGCGTTCGTTGCGTTCGTTAAAACGGTATTTTCTGTTCGTTAATATACAAACAATAAAATAAATAAAAGAAGAAAAAGACATAAAAATTCTGGTTAATCACGCTAAGGCTCGAACAACGTGATGGAAATGGTGTGGAACAAAAAAAAAAAAAAGAAAGAAAAAAACTGAACATGTTAATCATCTAATGATCTATAACCATTATTATCGATGTTAGTGAATATTTCATTTTTAATTCTCCATTATAAATTAGTTACTTAATAGTTTATGAATTAATAATTAACAATTGAAATTTCATTGTCAATTAGATTAAAACGATTTGATGATTATAAAATGTCTCTATGGAGGTAAGCAGGTTCGTTAATGTTTTTATGGTTGTGTCTAGTGATCAATGATATACAAGTACTCTCTACGAAATAGTTTTTGTCAATGATTCACAGCACGTATTAGAATAAACTATTCAATCAGCTTATAAAATATCTACGATATAATTCGTCAATGTTCCAATATTAATACATTGATGTAGCTGTGAATCATTGAGTCATTATCTTTTGCAGATACGCCGAGAATCATTAAATCATTTTACGCACAAATACATCTATGTAAAAAATCATTGACTCATTATTTGATTGACTATTTTTATCTTGGTTATTCTGAGATAAAATATTAAAAAAAAAAAAAGAAAAACGATAGAATCGTTAATTGCTAATAAAATATTACAATTATAATCGTTGCAATTATTAATTGAATGAAATATCGTCCAACATCGATTGTATATCACTTTAACCTTAATCGAGAAGTAAAAATTATTGTTGGTATTTTTCAGCAATGTATACAAAATTTATACATATTTATAATATAATACTTGGTCTGATATGTTGGTAAAAAGGGGGGAAAGGATGAATACTGTCGTACGTGCAACAATTTTGGAACGAGATTCGAGTGGTAAACAATCTCGTCATTCAATAACAATCAGAAAAATATTTATCGGTTTTTTCTGTTTGGATACTCGAACTATTCATCGATTTAACGATGATCTCTCTATGGACATGTTGAAGCGATCGCGTCTAAAAATCTGTGAATGTACATAACGTTTAAAATACAAATTTATCTTCGAATAAATAAATAAAAATAAGAAAATTTTAAACATTAAAAAATGAAAGAGAAAAAAATAGGTCATACATAATATTCATATTAATCCTTTAGTGTGTCCTTGTCTTTTCTAACTTTGGATTTTACCCTGTCGGCTTGATTTTATTAAAGTCGATATAACCGCAATCTTAAAAATATATTTAATAATTATAACCTATATATATATAAAATTCATGTCTGTATGTATATTAATAATAATTATATAATAATATATATATATTTATATATATATATATATATATATATGTGTGTATATATATGTACATAATTATAATTATAATTATAATAAATGACTTTCCAAAGTTCAAAAAGACAATTCAAATAACGAACAGTTAAAGCTTTTTCAAGTGTTCGTTTATAGCACCTTCAATAATAATTCAATTAATATTTCTTGAGAGATCGAATAATAAATACCTATGTTTCTTTCGTTAATTATCTTTTTTCATTTCTAAAATCCTTCATAAAGCACAAATAAATGCATCTGAATGTTTTAGACGTTCGAACGCTCTTTTATATAAACTACAAACGTCGTTTAAAAGCTTTTTTTTCTTCTTTTTTTTGGTCATTTACAATTCTCACAACCATCAATATTCTTGAATTTTTTTTCGAACCTTATTTCAGATTCTTTCACTCTTTTCATACAAAACGCACACAACAATAAGGAAATGTAACGATGAGAGTATATGACGTTCGAAAAGAATCCGATTCTGAGTTTTGTAATACCATTTAATTGGGAAGAGCTCTCTATAAATGATTAATATCGATATTATAATAGCTGTAAAAAATAGCTTTCTAATAAAATACTCTTATAAAATAACAATGATAATAATGATTGATAATAATAATAAGAATATTAATATTAATCATTATTAATTTTGGAATGCTGTTCGTTTTGTTTTTCTTTTCTTTCATTCATACGTAATATAAAGCTATACATTTAATCTAAAATTTACATGAATGTGCCAGTCTAAAACGAGTGTATATTCTCTCTCTCTCTCTCTCTCTCTCTCTCTCTCTTTCTCTCTCTCTCTCTCTCTCTCTCTCTCTCTCCCTTCTCCCCGCCCTCTCTGTTTCTTTCTTTCTTTTATAATCACTAGAGAGAGTCTTATAAAAAGAAAGAAAAAGAATAGTGCACAATATTCGTTAACTTTTTACATCAGTTACATTAATTGTTCAAACTCGATTTACTCGTATTTTCTCGAATTTAAAAGGAAATTTTCACAGATCTAGACACGCTCTAGAATCTATCAGCGAGTATAAATAAGTCAAATTTTTATTATTAAGTACGAAAACAGTTAAACACAGGCTCAATCACAATGCAACTAATGTTTACTCAATCTTTCTTCATTCTAGACTCGATGAAATCGTTATAAATGCATTTCATTAATTTCTCTTTCTTTTCTTTCTTTCTTTCGGTTTTTTTTCTATGTACAAAGACTATCACGTTCTATATTTTTCACTTTTTTTTTTATAAATCAGCCTATGTATAACTCATTAATAATAATACTTATGATAATGTAATATTAAAGACGATCTTAATAGTAACAGTAATACTATAATAATAATAATATAAAATAATAATAATAATAATAATAATAATAATAATAATAATACATAATATAATAATAACAATATAATAATAATAATAATAATAATAATGGGGTCATAATATTAATATTATAATATATAACATAATTATCAAGAAAACTATTTGGACACAGTAGAATCGTATTTGGAAAGAAAATCACTAAAAGAAATATATTAATAATTCTGTTTTTCCCAATTTTGCTCTCTCTCTCTGTCTCTCTCTCTCTCTCTCTCTCTCTCTCTCTCTCTATCTCTCTTTCTCTCTGTCTCTCTCCCTCTCTCCCTTTCTCTCTGTCTTTCTCTCTTTCAAATTAATAATGGGAGCCATAAGAACTACTCTAGAAATTTATCTTGAGGACGTATTCGATGGTCATTTGTCGTCATCAAACGATACAAAGATTTACTAGTTCACTCGATAGGTATCGTTAACGACGAAATGTCATTTTCGAGGGCAAGCTTGAAAAGGAACTTTGTGATTTCGATGCCATCATTGCAAGCCATCGAAAGGATTACTATACTACTAATTGCAATGTATTCTCTCCTAATTATTCGTGTTTTCCATTGCGATATTTTCTTTCTGTTTCTTCTTCTCCTTCTTCTTTTTCTTCTTTTCTTGTTCTCTTCTTTTTTTTCTTCTTTCTTGATCTTCTTCTTTTTCCCTTTTGTTTTAGTACCAGTAGTAAAACTCGGTGTTCATACGGAACAAAACAAGACGATGAATCTGCAACCGAATCTTGAGCTCTTCTCGTGTAAACACTCAACAACTGGCAGTGTACCCTAATAAAAATAATTGTCATTAATTGTCATAATTATTTTCCTTTTCTCTTTTAACTTTATTCTTTTTCTTTTTGTAATATTTCTCTTATTTATTTTCTTAATCATGATTTTTCTCATATTTATTATTTTGACATTAAAATTGTCATTGGAATATTTTTTTCTTTTTATTTTCTTTTTATCTTTTCTTTGATCTTTATCAAATTTTGATGAAATATGTCTTTTATTTATTTAATCATAAAACTTCACGTACCTTATCTTGACATTAGAATTTTCGATCACTTCGCCATCGCAATTCCACACGCTAAGGCCTGAAGTTCTCTGTGACCTTTGAACATTTTTCAGTTTTCTGCAAATGCAATGTTGGCAGGCACGGAATGTGAATTCTCTTGCTCTATACACCTCGACGAAGGGTAAGTCGTACTATCGAAATAAATATAAGGTCAACGAGATCGTGTCTTAAAATATTTCGGATATTTTTCTTTTTTTTTTTTCGTTCAGATTTCTACGTTATTCTCGGAATGTAAATTGATTAAAGCGTAAACTTACCAGAGTTTTTTGTTTGCTAGAAAGTCTCAGCAACATTCTAATATTGTTTATGAAGGACGTATGCCGAACCAAATGATGTCGACACAACCATCGCCTATGTGACAATGTGGACTAAAACCCATTGGACTTCTTGAACAGGCGCATGAAACGTTCGCACCGTTAACCATAAAAAATTTACCTTGGACCGTCAACCACCCTATAAATAAGGAATAAATAAGTATGTGAAAGAGGAAAAAGCTTTATTGAAAATCACATCATATTATTATAAAAATTTATTATTTTAAACCGTATCATATCATTATAAAAATCAGATATGATAACGGTTTGATCGTTTAACTGGAATCAGTATTGATTACAATAATACAATTCTTGTGTCACTTACTCGAAATTTCTTTATCAGGAATGCTATGTGCATGTGTTAAACATCTTGAACAATTTTTCATACACCTTGTACTTGCCGCCGGATGACAGGGATCCGAAAGTAATTGTATTTCACCTTCATATCCTTTGTTGGCGATAATTTTTTTGAATCCTGCAAAAAAAGCTTTTGTTATCTTCAATAAAAAATTGTTAAATTATATAACGTTAAAAGTCAAAAAATACTGCTGGCCTGTTGTTTCGAACGAATTTTCATTATCAATATCAATTTTTTTCCTTATCAATTTTATAACTATTAAGAAAAAATTATAATTATGTGTTGAAGATCATTCGAAATATAACTATTTATTGCTTTTATATTTTGAATGAAAATATGCATCGATTCCAGTGTGAATTCATAAATTATTTATAAGTATCAACAGAAGATTTCGTTATATCCAAAATATAAATATTATTCTCAAAAATATTATTCTCTCTTTTAATAACATGACATATTTAATGTTTTTTCTTCGTTCTTTCTTCCTTACCAGAATAATCGTATCTCTGAGGACCCATCCATCGAAATTTCTCGCTATCACGTATGACATCACCGAGATATCCATAGCTTAGGACACTCGCATAGAGCCTTAATAAGGAACGATTACTATGGACGGAGGAGAGATCCAATCCAGTGGTATCACCAAAATGATATGTATTGCCGCTGTTTGCACATCGGTCGTACCTGAAAACGAAAAAAATCAGAATGAAAAAAAAATTTATAAGGTAACTATATTGTAAGATAATCTATTTATAAGATCGATAAAAAAAAAAAGAAAGAAAAAAAAGAATAACCACGCGATCTTTTTTTATTATTCCACTTTCAAAATATTTGATCGAACGCAAGTTTATTATATTAGTAGCACGTGTATATTTATGTGTATAGCTATAGGTATACATAAGTAAACAAAACAATACCATGCAAACTATAGGCCACAGTATCAGTACTCCCGCTAGGTATACGCCGACAGGTAGAGAGGGGGATGGCAATCTTGCTTCTGGGTCGTCTGGATCGATTTGTTGTTCCTTGGCAGCTCTCAATACCAAACCATTGAAGACTTCAGCGAAGGTACCATCACCACCGATGCAGACGATCGCCTAAAAGAAAAAATTTAATATTAATTTTTCATCGACGTTTTAATTTTAAAATAATACTTTTTTAATACTTCGCTAATAATTTTTTGAAATATTTGTAACATTTATCAAGATATATCATAATGATAGTAAGGAATTTGTTATTATAAATTTATATATATTTATAAATGTTTAAATATTATATAGAAATAATATATAAATTGTATAATATTATATAAAAATAGAATATAAAGTAAGAAATACTATATAAAAAAATATAGAAATTATAGGTATAGGTATAACAAATATCATCGTAAACATATTTTTAGTAAAATTATTGAAAAGAAAAGCATAACTTAGATAAATTCAAGGTCGATATTATATTTATCGATTGGACGTGCCTGTAAACGAACTTTTACTTTCAACAAACTTGTCGAAAAGTATAGATATATCAAAGTTACGTTTATAGCATGACTATAGGATAATTACGTTATTGCTATGAAAAGAATAAAAAAGAAAAAGAAGAGAGAAAGAGAAAGAGAGAAAGAGAAACGATTACAAATCTGATGTAAATATACCGATAGAAATAGCGCGCACGTTCGTGACATTATTAAATTTTAATAAAAACTGAAGTAGAACACAATTTGCAATGAAATCGATTTCTCATTGTTTATTCAAGTCTTACAACGTTCAAGAAGAATACACATTCTCGTGTTGAAATTGTTTATCACGGCAGGATGAATCGAATTTCTTCGATTGATACAGACTTTTTACTTTAAACGAAATAAAAAGAAAAGAGAATTGATAAGAAACTGTTAAAACACTATTGAAATCTTCATTTCGAACAAACAATTCCTTTTCAACCATAATGATCTTCTGGCAACTAATCAATCAATATTTCAAGCATTAGAAATATTATATGTAATCTTGGAATTTGTAAAAAAAGTACTGAATATAACAATTTAGATATAAAACAAATAATAAAGTTTTAAATATATTCGGTTATCAACAGGAACTGTAGGACTTTTTGTTAAAAATAAATTCCTAATATACAATACTGATACATGTTAGATATAAAATATATTTTATTTTCAACACATTCAGTTTATCAATAATTATCAAACTATAAAAGCACAATTTTTCTAATATTTTATATTTAAATAAACAATATAATATTCAGTATTTTTTTTAATAATTCTGATACATTACTTATTATCAAACTAAATATATATGTTATAGAAATTTCATTTAATTTTTTATTCGTATATTTTTTTCTATTATTCTCGCTCGACACGATACATATTAATTTTTAATTTATTCTCCATCAATTTCATAGCAATTATCTTGATTCGATATGAAAAGTATATAACTTATGAATAATTATTCGATGATAGACTCTATCATGTCTTTAGCAATTGATATCCAATCGTAATATTTAAAAAAAATATGGGATGGAAAATTCTAACCCTAGTTAGTTGTGATGTGTATGTATGTGTATGTGTGATAAATTAAAAGTTGACAGTAAAATAGAGTCCTTTGTGAGGTTCGTTTGTTTATAAAAGGGAGAGGACTAAGACATTAGGAGTGAGAATGAGATCAAAGTGCAGCATGAATAAAGTATGCAACAAAATAACGAATAGGACAAAGAGCAATAAAAATTACCGAATGCATATGCACAAATATGAGTGGGGATGAATGCTACAGAATATACGTGAGAAAAAGTTATTAATTAATAAAATCCTTATTAATTAAGAATAAGTGAGTTAGTTAGTCTGTATCTTCCAAGTAGGGTTACGAAAAATATTCTACAGAAATATTTAAGTATAATGAAAAGATAATTCTTTCTTATAGGTACTCGATATAGAGAAACAAAAATAAATAAATTTATAGCATGAAAAATTCATTTCTTACGTGAAGGTCGCTCAAATCGGCCGTAAGCAGAGTTTCACGTATGTGTCCTGCCCTTTCGGTAATCACCATTTTCGTTTCAATACCAGCGATGGTCATCAAAGGTTGTACATCTTTTTCCCATATTTTCAACCCCTTTTTTTTACCACCTATGGGGTTCACGAATAACATCACTTTCCGCGGACGATACGTCATACCTGAACCAATAATTAAACTGTTGTTAACGTGTAGATTTTTTGAATAATAAAATATATCAATACAAATAACATCATTTTATTATAATAATTAGAAATAACACATTGTTTTCAAAACAACGATCGTATTAATATAACAATCACATTGTGAAAAATTTCTTTTTTCATTCTTGATTTTCGATAATCTAGTGTCATAACATATTTCATAGATTTTGTTATTACTGTTGTTTTAAAATGAATCGAAATAATAATTAATATGGAAATAATTCTTCAATATAGTTACACAATACATCTGTTTTATAACCATACAATATAGAATATAACGATTCGATGATTTATGTTTCTACAGATTAGTTCATCAATGATTCACAAAATATTTACGTACAAAAAGATTCGGAAATTATAGATAATTCATTGAAAATTATTGAATCTTTTTAATCATAGTCTTTTTTATCATTGACGAACTAATTTATAGACAAGCCACAAATAATTTAATCTATTTATTCAACATATCACGATTATCAATTTATTATATTTCATTATTATTAATTTATTTAATGAAATTTCCACAATCATTAATTTAACGAATAATTAAATAACTAATTTAATCCTGTAGTATCGACCTTGTGTCATGAATAAAGATTGAATTGTTAATTAGTAACAATAATTAAATATTTTGCTCATAATTGTCAAACATTAATTAAATAATAATACATACGCAAAATGATAGATGGAAAAGCAGATCAATACCGTAAAGACAAACGACGGTTCATAATTAGCGAACCCGTACGATTATATAGTTTAAACATAATATCCAATATGCAACATAAATCAATCATGTTATTCGTAAGTACTTACATCTATTATCCTCAACGACAAATGTATGGTCATTTTCTTCTTTTTGTTTTTTTTTTTTTTTTTCCCCTATCAAACTGTACATATTCGATATCGAGAATAAAAGAAATAAATCGAGAAAAGAGAAAAATGATCAATATTGTAAAATGTATTTTACATGTCATGCATTATGACATCATAACAAGTTAACGTGAGAAAAGTATATTTCCCTAGAACTCTTCCATTCATAAATTAACGTTACACTTTATTAAATTTATTTAATAAAACAAATCAGTAGGAAATAATTTTATTTATCCAACAATCACTTAACACAAACGCATATGCGTATGTGTTATGTATAAAATGTATAAATAAAACATACTTTACTACAAGGACATAATAACAAGCTGACGTGACAACAATATTTTCCCCTACGATAATTCGATATCATTTTTAAAGTGGCACTACATTTAATTCATTTAATAAATCAAGTCAATAACAAAACATTTTGTTTTAAATTACTTTGAAAGTATGTATGTACGTATATACATCGTGTATATACATCATGAGATATTAAAAACTAAACAAAAATCAAATTAGAGTTGGCCTGTGAATCGAACACTAAAAGATAATAATTACAATAAGTGCATTGTAAAAGTAAACGTAAGGTAGAAATAATTACATGTGTATATTTAGCAAAATAAAAATCATGAATGCATGAATTATAAAGCAAGAAAAAAATGGTTTCGTGCGCTATGAAATATGCTTACATAAAATGTATTCGCGTCTTCTCTAATATACTCCTCTCTCTCTTTTTTTCTTTTCTACATGCGTGCAACGTCGTACGCTCAAGCCGAATAATAAACGAACGAAACGGCCGAGTATGTTTTTTAATATTCTTCTAACGATGAAAAGCAGAAATAGAGAGAGAGAGAGAGAGAGAGAGAAAGCGGAAGAGAGAAAGAGAATAAGTAGTAAAGATGGAAATAAAGAACAAATTAAAAAGCATGTTATCGCAAGGAAACTAATTATTCATCGATGATGTAATCACGTTTAGATGATATTAAAATTTAATAGGTTAATTAAGATTCTCGGAGACATTCAATTTCACATTCTTTTATTTTTTACCAGTCTCTTATTTTCTTGATTGTTCGCAACGCAGAATGGTAATTAAAAAAAAAAGAAAAAGAAAAAAACAAGCAGTCAAGCTATCGATAGTCTGGCAAGTCAGTCTTTTAAAATTGACTTTGACAACAATTATCTTTATATCCGATTAATAATCGTCCTTGACATTCGTTATTCCAAGAAAAGTCACGTTTTTCTCTCCTTCCGTTTTATCTTTTTTAAAACGTTTGTTTTAAAATACAGGTAAAAAGTTTCACAATTTTTATTACCAATGGAAAATTCGAAACCTTGTATCATATTTGTTTTTCTTTTGGCAAACTTTTAATTTAATCAGAAATTTATCTAAAGAAATCGTGAAACGTATGTAATCAATCAAGTTACGTTTAAACATTTAATGTTAACATTTCATCGAATACATTTGATTAATCCATAAGAAGAAAGAAAAATGTTTCATATTTCGAAATTGATTAGACGTAAATTGATTCTTCTTCTTCATCTCTCTCTCTCTCCTCCTCCTCTCTCTCTCTCTCTCTCTCGTTCTCTCTCTCGCTCTCTCTCTCATCTCCTCCCTCTTCTCTCTCTTCCCTCCTCTCCTCTCTCTCTCTCTCTCCTCTCTCTCTCTTCCTCTCCTCTCTCTCCTCTCTCTTTCTCTGGATGTATTTACCCTTTTTATTATTGAGATACTCACCTAAAAGATAATTTCGAATGGTTTTCACCCAAGAAGCAATCTGCCGAGGGTCAGTATGGCTCATAGTAACACTGTGATGACTCCATTTGTTTTTCGATCCTCTCACGGCATAATGTAAAATGAAATTCGTTGGGCATACTATCGGCGACGTGGGCGAGGTTGACGCTTGTTTTTCCTTGACATTAACGCCATGAATCCAATCATCTCCGTAACGTACCGCCAGAACGTCCGTCATTGGAAGCGACCATCTTGCTGAGAAAATAAATTTCATAATTTTTAGAGAAAAATTTATCGCCTCAAGAAACATACGATGATCGATGATGTTAACAAATTGAAACTAATTAACAATTAAATTTGATGAAATAAAGAAATTACTATAATTTCGTTGTGTTTTTTAATATTCCTGCAAGAAATAATAATGATTAACCTTATTTTATAATTGATCATAATTTTATTTCACTTTTATATTTAAAAAAAAATAATATAACAATTAAATTTTTATAAGATATATAATTTCATTTTCTTTTATTCATATCCTTGAAAAAAAATATAAATATAAAAACGATCGTTATAACACACGTGTCTTATCTATAAGTATGTACATATTTTTTAATCGATTTCCTTGAAAACGGTTATGAAAGCGAATGATTAATATCGCTAATTTTATTCCCGATGATTAGATTAGTCTTAACAATATCAACCGATTGTTAAATAACGATTCTTAGATGTAGAAACGAAAAGAAATAAATTCATTTGGAAGTACTTGCGTACTTATGAGTTGGGATATATTTGTATCTACAAATGTATATATACAAACTCCATAAATTTTAATAAATGTTAAAAGGAAACATCCATGATTATGTATTGGTATAAATAAAAATATAGTTATACAGACAGATTGAGTAATAAAAGGCAATCGACATAATATATATATGAACATAAAATTTGCGATATTTGATTTCTCATTTAAGTTAAATGTATATAACAAGGGATTAGAATATCATTACAGTCAAGTTGAAAATAAATAACGATAAATAAAACAAAATGAAAAAGAAATAATTCTTCATGTATATATCAAAATTATGTATAAATATTGATATATGTCATATAAGCTACGATATATATATATATATATATATATATATATATATATATATATCATAGCGATAACTTACGATATTCGATAAATAGTACACTGTGACAAACTCTAAATGAAGAATTCGATACTTGAAGTGAAATATAAGTGGATATATTTCACTTAAATGTAATAAATATTATATATAATAAATATTTTTATATATAAAAATTATTTGATACATACATATGTATAATATATCTTATTGTAAGCGTGCTCAGAGCTTCAATTTACACCTATTGTTAGTTTAGAGCATTTCTTGGTAACCAATCAAGATAAATAAAAGAAGATTTGTTTATAAACAAAGACAGGAAAAGCTTTCGAAGAACATCTGAGAGATTCGAACGTGTTGCGCAAACGCGAACTAACATTTAATTTTCGTTTTTTTATTATAAATGATTGTAAATAATCGTAAATAAACGGAGTTTCTTGCAAATTTTCGCGCCAAGTGTAACATTATAAATACATAATATTATCTCTATTCGATTTTTATTATATTACTTACCTATATATGTAAATATATAGGTAAAATCTGTATATATATATTACAGATTTTATATGTATATATAATATATATATATATATATATATATTTTAAACGATCGAAATCAAATATAGTTATTTATAGAAATCAGAGAAGGGATATGGAAAATAATCTGGGATATTGAATAACATTTGTTATCAATAAAATGTCACGTTTATTCCGAAATATTAAACAATTAATAATCTCAAATTCGTAAATTAAATTGAGTAATAACAAGCGTTTCTGTTGTTTTTTTTCTCAAACCTTCGCATTCTTTCAAGAGAAAATAGAAAAATAGAATTGTCTTTCTTCGGGTCTATATTTTTTAATAGTGAAATAAAATAATCCAGGTCCGAATAATAGAACTGGAAATAGATAGTACTGTGATTTATTTGTAGACGTGATATACACATAAAATGGATTCTATCTAAGAAAATGTCCAATCGATTTATCATTATTTATTAGACGTCAAACAAACGATGTTGTGGGTCTGCTATAGTCGTTTCACGGTTCAGTAACATCTGTCAATTATGCACGTGCTGACATAACTATCGTTAAGCATTCTTTTTCGTTCGTGCTACGAATACAAATCGAAATTGATATTCGACGTAATATATACGAATGTAAACAGATACGTTTGATCAAAATTCAATTTTGAACAATTTCACTTTTGAAATACATAAATACATATTATGTACTATCTACTTTCTCATATATTCATTTATATTTTATAAAACTAAGAAAATTTCTTTTATTTTCAGTTTATTTTTTATTCATATATTTATTTATTCATTTTTTGTTTTTTTTCTTCTTAATTAAACAAAATCTCAACATCGTTATGAACGTAAGAGGATAAAAAAAAATGTAAATCGATCTTAATTTCCACAATTAAGAACTCGAAAAAAAATTCATTATCGTCATTTCATGTTAATACATCAGAGAACGCAAACATTCCATTAAAATATTTCATCTGCACAGCAACGAAACCAGCAGCAATAACACAACAGAACGTATACGTTGCTGCGTGCAATGAGGTATATACGTCAGCCGCCATTATCGCTAAAATTACTGATTTACTTTCTATCTTTAAATGAAAGCGTATTAAAGTATACCTTCATAGGTATTGTAGATATCCTTATCTTTAACTATAAACTCGACATAGTTATCACGTAGAATATTAACAACTCAAATTATTTGTGATTCTATTAATGTATATATTTTCTCTTTTATCTTTTATAAAATTATTACATAATCTTTTCATTAGATTCTTTACATATGTGTCATTTCAAAAAGTAAATAAAATATAAAATAAAAAAGTTTTCAGTGGTTCTCAAGAATATTAATCAACGTAACGGAACGAAACGAGATGACGAATATTTCAGTGGTTCTCAATCTACTTTACGTTCGATTAGTATCAATCAATCATCATTGTTTATGACGATATCATAAATTAAAGAACACTTAAATGTAATTAAAATACTTCCGTATGTATTATATGGTAAACAAGATTATTGTTGAATTATAAAGAAAACAAATGAAGAATATTATAAAATAAAGAGAATAAAAATTACGAATGACACTTCTAAAGCTTATATGATACCAATACATATTTAAAAGTATATATGTTCTAACTTATATAGATATATTATGTACGTATACACATGCGTAACATATATACATAAATATGAGTACACAAACAAGGGAAGAAAATGTGGGCCAATTATTGCGAGCCTCTTATAACGCTTTATAATATGAATACGTGCTATTATAAACGTTATAGTTAATTCAACGGACATTCCAATGGAAAAAAAGAACGAGTTTCCTTCGATACGATTTTATTGGATAGAGTCTTCTTACGCATGTGTTTTTTATCGATTATAATATGCAGAAACGACTATGAGGGACAGAAAAAAAGAAAGAAAGAGAAAGAGAGAAAAAGTATTTCAATCAATGTCGCACAGCTTCAATCAGAAATGCAAATCGATGCAAAATATATATTGAATGCCAAGAAAAAAAAAAAAAAAAGAAAATAAAATGTACAAAGTAATCGTTAAATTCAGTTAAAAAAAGTGGATAAAATGAGTAATAAATGTACGTCGACAGAGTGAGCAAATATTTTTTAATGCTAATATATTCAAATGACAATACATATGATAGTTAAAAATACTTAGCATTTGGATAACTTTAGGTGCTATCTGATATAAAAGCAAATATTCTTTTTCTTTAATATCTCTTTTTTATCATCAATTTATAGTATAGTACGTAGATATGTTATTTTTTGAACATTCTGAACATACAAAGACAATGTCGTAGATGTTATTTAAGCAATTTATATCATGACAAAATGACGTCAATCATTATATAAATTATATTCTTTTTTTTTTTTTGTATTTTTTTTTTGCTTTCTTTTTTGCTTTTTTCTATTTTTTTTTTTTTTTTCTTTTTCTTTTGATTATAATTTGCACGTCGCATAATATTTTAACTACATTTATTATTCGTCAACATTTTAATGAATAATAATCAAGATAGTAGAGAAGGCCGTAACAACTAGTTTCCTTGTAAAGAAACAAGACAGCCTTTCGCTCTCGAAATCCTTCAATGAATCGGCTATTTCCTTCGGGTCATACGTTCCATTCCTAACTAACTACCTGTCCTTTCACATATCAAATAGCTATCGTCCCCTTGTTGATTTAATTTCTCTGAGAGAATTACGCTGTGTTGATAAAAACGTGTAACAAAAAATCTGTTTAATTTTAAAATCACGATCCGAACATTTTGTATTTTCATTGAAAAAATAAAAAGATAAAATAAAATAAAAAAATAAAACAGTAATTTCAATATTCGTTATCATTGAGATTTGAAACAAAAAAAAAACGAAAAATTTGAAGTCTAATAAATAATAATTTATTACTTGACCGATTTTATATTCACAAAAGAGGAAGTTCAGTCGATTTCAAGCACCTAACGACCTCGGCCCCTAAATACAAGCAACATATATTTATGCATACATACACATTAGGTATAAATCCTCTTACAATACGACCTTGAATCGTAAAGATCTCCGAACAATGTGAACAACCTTAAAAGGAAATGACGAATTTATTAATACATTTGTAGGTATCTAGTTAATATAATACACTATCGTTTAGAAACTTGAAATAAATATGGATTTTGTTGCTTTTTTGAATGATTCTCGAAATGCGAATCAACAATTCGTATGACAAGAGACTCGCTATGACGTGAGTAAGCAAGTCTCACAGTCCACGTTTCTTTCCGTGTTGCGTGAGGATAATACCGAGCGATAAGTTTGACCTCAACAACAAAAAACCTAGAAAGGTTGACACACCTTTCATAAATGCAAATGTTTCATTATGTTATGTATACTTCCATTAAAATCTCGCTAATTAAATGTTGTTTGCCTTATGCAATTCTTTTTTATTTCTTTCTTTTTTCTTTTTCTTTGGTTATAGATACACAAAACTGCGATTATTAAAATATACAAAATAATAATATTAAAAAATTAAAATGTATACAATAAATTCGGTTTATATGTATACACGCGATTTTCCTAAATATTAAAATGCAAAAAAGAAAATGTTGCAGACGAATGTTGTATAATGTCAAAAGGAGCACATCGTAGTGATACTTTTTTGGGATAACCTTGAAAGTTATATCAAAACCACGTATATATTTTTTAATGAAATCCTATTTTTTTATTATATATTCTTGTAATTTACATCAAACTATTTCCAAAACACTTGTATTTTATATTGTTAAGTTATTAAGCTTCAAATTTAGTGCTTACGGCGTTAACATTACTCGATGTAGCCCACGGAGAGGTAAATTCGGTCTGACTTTATGTGCTTCTAGACAAAGAACAATTGAATTGAACTACATCGATGCAAAATATATAAATGCATTCTTAATAATGGAACACATGTAAATAGAAACACGTTAATGCCAACTGAATGCCAATTTCAAGAACAGGAAATAATAGAAAAGAAAGGAGAGGGAAAAATTGAACAAAACAGGAAAAGATAAGCTCGTACCGAATCGGCTTTTATCGGATAGCTAAAAATATCCGAAGATAGCGACTATTTTTGGTTATTTTTGATTATTTTTGGTAACAAGATTGTGTTTGAGCTTGTGTCTGGCATTGTATTTGGGGTTGAGTCTAGGGTAGTATCTGACATCTGCGGCAATCTCCGGCAAACTTTGCAAGAAAACTATGTTACATGTTCCGGGTTCTATGTTCTGTGTATACGGATGACGCGATGGTAACGTGCTTTCTATCGGATCCAACGACCCAAGTTCTAAATTCGGCCGCGGGAAAAAATGTTATTTCATAAATTCCAACGGTTCTTAATCATCCAATGCGCCGATAATATCTTAAGCACATATTTGCAATTTCGAAAACAATCAATGATAAAATTTAGCCACAGGAAAAAATGTTTTTCCTTTACACATCGAATCATTACACATTGTCTGAAGTAATACGAATGCTTGATATATTACTTCCATAAAAGAAAGTACGAAAATGTTTTTCTTATTATTATTATACTTATGGTTCTTATTATTATTCTCATTATTCTTATTATTCTTATTATTATAATTATTATTCTTATTATTATTACTATTATTTTTATTATTATTACTATTATTCTTCTAATTATTATTGTTATTACTATTATTAATATTATTATTATTATTATTATTATTAATATAGCTTTTATAGTGCTGATAATTATTATATTCATTATTATTATTATTATTATTATCATTGTTAACAAACAAAAATCGAAAACAATAAAACTCGTCTAAATTTCTGTTGAACATTGATATTGTAACAAAGTAAATAAATTTCTATGTATTATTGATTAGAAGGAAGCAGAACGATATGCAAATCGTACTCAAGGACGTAACGTGTGCACGTATCGACACATGTTTCGATATCCACGTGACTGGACAGTCAAAGTTCTATATTTTTCAAGAGCTCGAATATCTCTTTCTCTTTTTTTTTTCTCTCTCTAATAAAAATTAAATATTATCCAAACAGTTTACTTATTCTTCAAGAATATTTTTCTTTCTTTTTTATTTTTATCCAATAACATCGATTTACGATAGTAATGTCATTAAATATACACATAAACAAGATCGATTATAAAGGTTATGTTTCTTACATATATCGAATAAATCATATAACACGAATATTTTTATTTATATTTAAGTAAAAACTATGGAAAGATTATTTGACTTTGAAGAGAATTTGTCATAAATAATAATACTTCAGGAAAAAGAACGAGAGAGAGGAGAGAGAAAGATTCATAATAAGTTATATGATTCATTAATATAAATATACATATACATACATACATATATACATGCATAAAATACTAAAAATACTAAAGTTTTCTGAATAAAAGTATTAAAAAATCATTATTTATTGTATCATTATATGTACAACTTTACTTTTGATCAATATAGATATCATAAAATATACGAGGAAAATTATATTACAAAATGGAAGACACTCTCCTTAAATGAAACTTAACCTCTAAGGAGTCATTTTAAAATTATATAAAATATACGAGAAAAAAAGAAAGAAAGAGAGAGAGAGAGAAAATAAAAAGAACACATTAATCTTTCCCTTCTTTAAAAGATAGAAAATCCAAAAAGAAAGAAAACTAAAAAAAGCTCATAAAGTTAAATAATCGTTTCGAAAGTATAACAAAAGAAAAGAAAATGGGACTGTGATAATGTCATTATAACTATAATTTCAATGGACAACTACCGCTCTTCTTCCTAACAGTGTCATACAAATGAAAGGGCAAGGTCAAGCATCGTAGCATTTTCTCGATACGACCCACTTCCACCATTCCTTTCATTCAGGAACGGTTGTCGCGCGAACGTTCGAAATACGAACTTTTATTTAACAATTCTTCGATCTAATTATTTATCCGAAAAAAATTTCGAGCTTATGAAAAAATAATTCATCGTAAATCGAACGAAAGTGACGTATCTAATCAAGAACTTAGTCTTTATTTTGATATCTCTTAATCTCGAATATCTTAATTTACGAAACTCCATTTCGAAACCTCCAAACTCTTGTCTTATCTCTCGTAAATTAATCTCCGACATCAAGTTGAATAGAATATTGTAATTGATTTCGATAAGAAAAATAAAATAAAAGAAGATATATTGGATATTCTCGAGCTTAAGAATTATCAATGTACTTTCTTTTATAAAGTTCTTTCTTTTATAAAGTTCTATATTTTATTTTTTCCCGAAAATATAATATATACGCAAGAAAAACTAGTATTGTAGATCCAAAAAGATCTTAAACTTTTGTAAACACACAAAAATCGCAAATCAATTATCTAGTAGAAAGAGGAAAAAATGTGTATCTATATGCGCATCTTTCTGTTTCAAGGTCAACGAAGAGTACAAAAAAGGATATTAGAAGCAATACGTTCCCCCCCCCCCCCCAAAAAAGAAGAAAGAAAAAGAAAAAGAAGAAAAAAAGAAAGCAGGAAAAGAAAAAGAAAGCTGAACACAATAATGTTCGGAAATAGAAATACTTCACTAAGTTAATAGAATAGAAAGGCACGTGGTGACACTTTAAAAGTATGTATGTCCACGTTTGTTTGTTTTAATACGTCGCAATAAATAAAACGCGTTTCGTTTCTGACTTACTATAAGGTGGTCTTTCCGTTTCCCAGATGAGGATGCCACGATGAAAATACACACGACATCTTTTCTTCTTCACGATGAAAGTGTTTAAAAGCACCGATTTGGATGAGTGGTCTGCTGTGTCTTGCATTTTTCCCGTTTGAACTTATCTCTTTGTCTATAATCTTTATCTATCTTACACTCTCTCTCTCTCTCTCCCTCTCCCTCTCTCTCTCTCTCTCTCCCTCTCCCTCTCTCTCCCTCTCTCCTCTCTCTCTCTCTCGCTCCTCTCCTCTCTCTCCTCTCTCTCCTCTCTCTCTCTCCTCTCTCTCTCTCTTTATCTATCTATATCTACCTTTCTCTTTAATCAAGAAAGAGCAGAAAGAAAAAGTTTCAGAGGCTGGAACACACAACGACGACGCAATGACGAAGACGACGAAGAAAAATAAGAATAAGAATAGAAGGAGCACGGAAACAACATGAGCTTCTCACGAAACAAGGCGACATCATTCCGCTGTGCGATCGATCCGCACAAACACCGAGCGAGGCCGGCCGTGCTTACGAAGAGCCATCGTTGCAAAATGGAAAAGGAGGAGAAAGAGAAAGAGAAAGAGAAAGAGAGAGAGAGCTAAAGAGACTGTCGAAAATCGAGAAGGCGTCGTGCGAAAACTAGGTCGGAAGACAAACGCACGAGAATGCGTCTTTCGCGCACACCGTTTCGCAGTACTCTACCGCACGATTGCGCTCAAGTACGGCAAGCAGTCCACCAACACTCCCAACGTAGCGTTACTTTTCCTATTGCTACTGATATTACTACTACTACTCTGCTACTGCTGTTACTACTGCTGCTGCTGCTGCTGCTGCTGCTGCTACTGCGCTACTGCCGCTACGGCGGCGAATACTCGACTGGCTTTATCCTTCTTTGCCTTTCGCGATACGTAAGCAGCACTTTAGAAAGATATAAACGGTGACACTGGACGTTGACGATGGATTCAAAGAATCTTCGAATAAGGAAAAAGGAATAAAGTTCTAAGGATCATTTTATCCAAATTTGAAAAAAGGAACTGAATAACGATGATCCTTCGGTAGATATCAGTTTTTTCTATTTAGAGATTTTTTTTAGAAGGATAAAATAATTAATTGATATTATTTTATGTAGGAAAAGAAAGAAAGGAGAGAGAGAACAAATATATATATATATATAATATATATATATATATATATATTATATATATATATATATTGTAATATATATGTAATAATAATATATATATATATATATTTATTATATATTTATATATTTTATATATATATTATTTATTATATATTATATATATAGTTATATTATATATGTATATACATACACATATATATATGCTATATTAAACAAAGCTGTTCAATATTTATAATTTTGTAGTGTAAAAATATTTTTCTACCTTATCGACTGATCTTATGTTGATAAGCATCAATTACAAAAGGTCTTATACTTTTCGGTTTACTTTACTCTTATCGGTAAGGTAGATTTCGTATGAAAAAAGTTTCCATACTTAACGCCGATAGTATCTATGTATAGATAATTATACTTTGAATATTTTCTTCATTGCTGTCGGCCTGATATCGACTGTTTGATGTTTCTTTTTATTGTTTTTCTTTTATTTTTAATATACTTCGTAAATTACATAGCTAAATACTTGTAAATTAAAAACTAAAATATTGCGAATCCACGTTGCGTGATAGAAATATCAATCGAAAGTATGCGATTTAGCAATTTCAGAAGAATACCGAATGGGAAGCTTTTACACGTATATATACTTTGTTCTTCTTCGTGCAGTTACTTCGTTGAAATGACTAACAATAGAATGAAACTATCAAACTATAACGAATTCAGTCAAAAATAAATATAAATTACTTCTTATATTGTTCAATAAAATTAATTGGCATTAAACATTTAATTTGCTTGTTTAAGCACCGATTTTCGAACTATCCGATGTAAATATGTTAATGAAAGAGAATTCCTTTTAACATGTCGGATTGATTGTAAATAATCTCCGACATGATGGAAAGATCTCTTGGAACTCTGCATGAACAGAGTGTTATCGCCATTTTGCGCGGGAAACATTGCAAAGGAAGAGAGAGTGAGAGAGAGCGAGAGAGAGAGAGAGAGAGAGAGAGAGACAAGTTCTACGATCGCTTGGCGAACGAGCAGCATTCCAAGACGACCATCGCCCGCATAGTGCACTCTGCCAACGACAGTTCGGCAATGAATATCGTAATCGTATTAAGGTGACTGAATTAAAAAGTAAGTTAAACGTATCTTTTATGGCTTTTATAAAGGAAACGTTTAACAAGAAAAAAATTGTTATTAGCATGGAATGTTGCATGAAACAAAAAAGAAAGAAGAAAAAAAAAAAGAACAATCAGACTAATCTTTTCTTTGTCAATATTCACAAAACCGAGTTTATTCGAATACTAATCATTTTATAGTTTATGTTACGGCTCGAAAACAATGGGATCAAAAAAAAATAAAAAACGCAGAAAAATTTTCATTATTGAGAACCACTGTCAAAGACGTCGGACTTGTAATTGGCGTGATATTCATAAAAGAAATGAAAGTATCAGTTATGACGATAAAAAAAATGTGAGCTTATTAGCATTTTTGGTAAATGACACTTGAGCCTACGTAAATTAATTCCGGTATATAAAATCTTATAAATCTATCACTCCATAACAAATGTAATCGACCGGCGTTACTCGTATATCTGAATACGAATCAGCAATCGTAACGTATAAGAATAGCTTACGTTTACATGTTTTGTATTTTCTCTAGTCTCAAATCAGCATCTGTATCAATAAGTACGTAAACATTTTTATAAATCAAAAAAAGAAAATCTTTATCTTATTATAATCGTAAGATTACATTTGGAATATGATCAAATAATTTCATACTGTATGAATCCTCTTTAATCTATTATGTCGCGGGTTATTAATTAATCGAAATTAAATGAAATTAAAAATATTTCTGTGCTTTCAATAAAAAATATTTATCATAAAATCAAGCGTCTTTCTCTAAATTCGACCATCGTCGGTCGAACTTTAGATGAGTAAAGCATATGTAAGAAGGAAGAGAGAAACACCGTCGAGAATATTGTTTAAAATGAAGCGTGAGGAGGCTTTGTTACAGTGGCGAAACGATACTTTAGATACGGACCTGAAGGATCGTTGATTAATACGCATGCGCCAATTCGAAAGGACCAATTAGAAAGGTGCAACGCCACGGTAGGGGCATCGTGGGGGCTCACGGTGGCCTTGCGCGTTCTCTCAGCTCCGTGAACGTTGGAGGCGCGTCCATTTTGTCGACGCGTACGATCCCGGTTAGTCGACGCCGGTGTAGAGTATAATTCACGTTCGATGTGAGTTCACAGCCACGGGGCGGTTATAGTCGTGTAGGGTCAATCGCGAGCAGTGGCTGTCTGTCGGCGGCGTACCATACATCATATAATTTACGTCTTTCGATTCTTTGAGTAGGTCTGTTTGTAAACGTGTGTGAGAACTCTGTAGAAGAGCAGTCGCTTAGAAGATTATCAAGGAAAACTCGAAAACCTAATAGACCTATCAAGAGATTTTTTTTTCTTTTCCGTCTATCGCGTCTTCTTTCGAGATTTTGGGACAAGATGGCGGAGATACAGGGAACCCCGGTAGCTCAGGACGCCCTGTCCGTCGTACAGCTGGAACTTGGTGGTAATCCAAATGCCTTGGCGTTGCGCAGGCCGTTCGACCCGGTGGCACATGATCTCGATGCGACCTTCCGCTTAACGCGGTTCGCCGACCTAAAAGGATGAGGGTGTAAAGTCCCTCAGGAGGTTCTTGGGAAACTCCTAGAGGGACTACAGGCCGACGATAATGCCGCACAGGATCATGAACATGCCCACTTTATGCATATGGCCATTCCGCGCATCGGTGAGTTATGCTTATGCGTAATTAAACACACGCGAGCACGCGCCCGCGCTGAGTGCACTTATGAATACACGCGGCTGAACATGATTGTGTAAGAGTTGCATTTCTATGAAGATATGCCTCTTTTTTTTTTTTTACATTCTACATCTATCTTCTTCCGTCGTCGATCATTTTATTTGCGATTTATTTCCTCCTCAATTCCATTTATAGCGAATTTATATTTGGTCTTATCGATTCTTACTTTTCTACGTTGAATTCGTATTTTCGTATTTTATTATCATCAATTATTTAAGAATCTTATAAAAAATTTTATTCCAATCTAATGGAAAAATAATTTCGACTGTCGTAAAAATTTCGAAAATTTGAATTAAAGAATCGATCGTAATAGGAAAATTCCATTGTATAGAAAGGGTTGGGGGGACGAGTATGTTCGATCCAGCCCTATTTAATATGGCGGCCAATACACATCTCCCGCCTCTTTTCTCCCACGCTACCGGAAGTACAGATGTTCTCAACTTTTTTTATGAATTATTGGCGCGATAATATACTAAAATGTTATAAATGTTATGTGACATAAAAGTACGAGTCATATCTTGAAATATTGTTTATAATGATTTCTATAACTTTGCGCGTCATTCTTTTAGTTAATGAACTAACTATTTCTAGAATCCTTGCTAATATTGAATAAATTATGTATAAAGTATTCTAAAGAATAACGGGTAGAAAAATGTTTAAAGATTTTCCAGACTGATATGCATTTAATTGGCACTCCAGTCTATGTATCAACTCTCTTACAAGTATATATCTTTTCTTTATGATTTTATTTTGGTTTGTGAAATTGTTCCTAATTCATTATATTTATTGTTTCAGGCATTGGTATGGATTCTTCCGTAACTCCTTTAAGACATGGCGGACTAAGCTTGGTACAAACAACAGATTTTTTCTATCCACTAGTCGATGATCCCTATATGATGGGTAAGACATACATCAATACGAGTAACATGGAACTCTTTGATTTATGTTTATAATTATGCCTTATGACATACTTAAATTTTATTTTACATTCTAGGAATATTGTTTTGTAGTTTCTTTTATCATTGTTATTGGAGTATTTTTGCAGGAAAAATTGCATGCGCCAATGTCATCAGTGATTTATATGCCATGGGAGTCACTGAATGTGACAATATGTTAATGTTGTTGGGTGTCAGTACAAAAATGACAGAAAAAGAGCGTGACGTTGTTGTTCCATTAATTATGAGAGGTTTTAAAGATTCAGCATTGGAAGCTGGAACAACTGTTACTGGTGGTCAAACAGTTGTTAATCCTTGGTGTACAATAGGTGGTGTTGCTTCTACCGTTTGTCAACCAAACGATATTTGTGTATGTTCATTGCGATGATTATATTTTATAGTATTCATTTTAACGAAAAGATGAAGCAACACAAATAATATTGAAAGATCTTTTATGACAAAAATTATAAGCATATAAAATATGTAGACCAGATAATGCAGTGGTTGGCGATGTACTTGTGTTAACAAAACCTCTTGGTACGCAAGTTGCTGTAAATGCGCATCAATGGCTGGACCAACCTGATCGTTGGAATAGAATTAAACTTGTTGTTAGTGAAGATGATGTAAGGAAAGCTTATCAACGAGCAATGGATAGTATGGCTCGATTAAACAGAATAGGTATATTACGAGAAAAATATATTTCATATATCGTGTTATATACATGATATATGTGTGTTTGTGTATATATACATATGTACTTTGTTTAAAATATTTATAGAATAAGAATGTATCATAAATATATTTGAAATTGCAGCTGCGAGATTAATGCATAAATATAATGCACATGGAGCAACGGACGTTACAGGCTTTGGCCTTTTAGGACATGCACAAAACCTCGCAAAACACCAGAAAAATGAAGTCTCCTTCGTTATTCATAATTTACCTGTTATTGCGAAGATGGCAGCGGTAGCTAAAGCTTGCGGTAACATGTTCCAATTACTTCAAGGACATTCTGCTGAAACAAGCGGCGGGCTTCTTATATGCCTTCCTCGAGAACAGGTTTTTATATAGAATTTCTCGTATACCTGCTAATACAGTGAGTATTTATTTTTCGTTTAATACTCTAAAGAAAGCAGGTAGATAAACATTTAGAGACACCCATGCTGATTTGCTATTGTAGCATTTTAGTGTGTCAATTCTCTTACAATTTAAATCATAATTTTTGCTTAAAATAGTAAGTCATATTTATTGACTATCGTGACCTTTACAAATTACTTATTTCTTTTATTAGGCGGCTGCATATTGCAAAGATATAGAGAACAAGAGGGTTATCAAGCGTGGATAATTGGTATTGTGGAAAAAGGAAATCGTACTGCTAGAATAATCGATAAACCTCGAGTAATCGAGGTACCAGCCAAGGAAAAGGATGGAGAGCTCTGGTAAAATGGCCGAAGATTCTTCATTCGTTCTTTCTATACATTTATATTTAGATAGCACACTGGAACACGCGACATTTGAATTAATAACACAATCGAATTACACGTGCAGGATTTAAGAAATCTAAGCCTCCAATTTATTCAATTTATTTCACTTTTGCTTTTGCTTGACAAAAATATTATCTCGTTACGATAATAGCATTTTACAAATGTTTTTTTCTTTTTTCTTTTTTTTTTTTTTTTTTTTTTTTTTTTTTTTTTTCCCCTTCATAAATCATAGTTTCTTTTTATAACGCAATGAAGCAAAGCTTTCTTCAAATTTTTGTTTTAAATAAAAGTCGACCAAATGTTTCAATAAATAACATTTTAAGACTTATTATTAATATTTGCGTAGAAAATAATTAATTAATTTTAAATTGGATTATTATGAAAGTAAAAAAGACAAACTAAGGACAAAAGAGGACGCATCTTTGCTATGATTAGTTTACATTTAAGTACACATAAATAAGTATAGCTTAAGGTAGCACTAGACTAACTATGCTTTTATTGCATTTGATCAAACTGGCAATATACTGAATGAAAAGAAAGAGGAATATTGAGTATTCATTAGAGAGGATTCTTAAACCACACGAATGATAAATCACTATCACAGAATGTATAGATATGTATATTTTAAGAATGATAAAATACAATAGAGACTCGATAATATAGGGTGAAAGGCTGTTGTAATGTAATTTACTTATTTTATATGATGGGATATTTAAATGGGAAATTTATGATAATAATATCTCTCAAACGTCGCGTTGGAGAAATTATTCAATGACCAGGTTTCAAGGTAATTATGATCCTGACATGAATAATAAATTTGAAGAGGAAGATAACTTCTTCGGCCGAGATACGGTTTAAAATCAAAACTTAAATCCTAGAGTCTCTATTGTGATGTAAGAATTTATATTCGTAGATTGTTGTACATGTTTGTACGTGGCAAATTGTAAGAGAATCTTACAAAAATAGATATATAGAAAGAAGTTCGGAATGATGGGACATACTACTCTTGTAGCATACACAAGATGGGCTTACAAAGTTAAAGAGAGTTTATGAATAAATAAGTATGCCCAATTCATACATAATGGTGTTTTTAATGCAGAGACGTGCAAACTTTTAGTCGGAGAAGAATAGATATGGTTCCCATTACTGTTATTCGATTGATCTTTACTCAAAATATGTTTACCCAGCGTTTTCAAATATTATCATGAGCAATATAATGAGAGTGAATAAACGCTGGAGGGAGAATGTTGGTACGATGAGAGCGAAAAGAATAAAAGAAATTTTATGATGTGAAGATAAATGAGCAATTCGCTCCGCAAAGTTCGCAACCTAACTTGAACGTCTCTATTTAAATATAAAGAGAGGAGAATTTGTTTTCCCTCTCTCCCCCACACTAACGTTCGTCCTCCTTGTTCAGTAGTACTCTTATATGTATAAACTTTATTCAATAATAATGAAAAACAAATTCAACACGTATATATACATATATAGTATGTGAAGAGTATGAAAAGAAAGGATTATTTGCATCATCGAGTTAAGGAGTGACGATCGCTGTGGTGTTGGCTGGGAAAAGCGGCCTCGGAAAGGCCAATCTAACGACCTCTGTTTTAATGGATAAGGCCTTTTAATTATTGTCTCGTTATACATACACGCTTTTGATAAATTCAAAAAAAAAAAAAAGAAGAAAAATAAAAGAAACCGGCACAGGCCCTAACGTTGTATTACTTTTTCATATGAATAAAGTGCTACTTTGTCAATAAATTAATTGAATATTTTTGCAATACTTTCCAGATGGCAAAATTTTAAATGTAATCTTACCTATTTCATTTACATTTCTGTAGCAATTGTTTGCAACGATCTAAGATATTTTAAAGGAAAACTTTTGATCTTGTACATATAATGATAAGAAAAGGAATTATCAAGTATAATATAACAAAGATCTGATAATTATCCCTTTGCGGACTACCGTTGCGCTCTATATAAATAATCAATTTGATCGAAGAATTCACACATACGTTTGACAAAAACAATTGATGGCCGAAAAGACTGTCCACGTAATCACGTCACTATGGCCGATAAACTCATATGTGCACTGGCTATTTCAAACGACTACCCCGCGATAACGGCTCAGTCTCGCAAAAGCTTGACTTCAAACCGTACCGTTTGCAAAGGGTTAAAAAAAAGAGAAAAAAATATTGATATTTGAATATTACAAAGAATATGATCATATTGAAAGTAGAGAAATCACAAATTAGAAGAAAGAAGATAGATCATAGTATATGCTTTTCTTATCTTTGGGACAAAAAATTTGTAGACGATACTTAAGTAAGTAAACTAGCGGAGAGAACGATCACACAATAATAAAAGCGTATCGCCTATGAATGAATCGTTGCTCTATACTGATAGTCTCTGCCTCTCGTAAATAATTCAGTGGTGGGAATATGTTTCTATTGCGTCTATCAATCGTGTCTCGCGTCTACGAGGATTCGTTGATGGCGATTGAACAATGAGTTATATAGAAAATGTGCATATCATAGGTTAGAAGGAAGAAAAATCGGAACGTGTACGAGGTTGGCCGAAACAATGATACGAAGCTAGAACCGAATCTAGAACGAAATTGACCGAGTTTTCACGAATTTAAACGAACCGTAGCGAACGCGAAGACACGATGTATTATAAAACAAGGAAGGAGGAGGAACGTCGTCGACGTTTAGAACGACTTTTAGAGAGGATAGATTTAATGGTAGCGTTATCCACGTGTTGTTTTTCCAAGGCTGCGGCCTTCAGGGCCGTCATACTTGGTGCCCCTGCTTCCGGAAAAGGTACGATCTCCTTAAGGATCATCGAACATTTTTCAACATAATGCATATTTCCAGTGGTGACAAATTACGTTTGCACGTGAAGAATATACAGGTACGTATATGTAAGTTTCTGTGTATGTAGAACAAAAAAAAAAAATAAATGAGACGAACGAAACGAAGAAATAAAGTTGTCATCGAGCCGCTCTAACTACCCCTTTCGACTACTTTTCTCGTATCGATCGTTCATCCCCTTCCTTACCAACTGAAATTACGAAAGATACAAATCGACTCGAGTCTACATTGACTTATTCATATTTCGAATTCTCGATTTTAATTAATCTTTTTATTCCTCTCATTGAATATTTTAGAAAATTCATTTTTCTGATTTTTTTTTGAGGTTAACTATCCATCAACTTATTGATTCTTTTGCATTTTCGAAAAACACGTTATTTCTTTAAGGAGGAAAAAAGTCGATTATAATATTGCGTCATCTATTTTTTCCTTATGGCCATTATAATATGTACAATGTTATCACAAAATAATACATACACCACACACACCATATATAATATTAGAGGGACCAAAAGTGATGTCATTTCTGCGTATGTCGATATTTGATTGTGATCAAAAATAAAACTTGTTAAAAATTTATTCGTTTGAATTTAATTTAAGAAAGCTCCGGTCCCCCTAATATATAATATATATATATATATATATATATATATATATATATATATGTACTTTTTACTTGCAACGTCGTCAATCGATGTCGTTTGTCGTAATCTTTTGAATCAAATTAAAATAATTCGCAAGATCAATGGGCGTGTAACTTTCAGATATCGTAAGAGATAACATTAGATACCTTAAAAGAATTAAATGTTTAATGAGTTGAGAGTGGGTCGATGGACGACAATTTTTATTCGTTGATCTTGGCTTTCTATCAAGAAATTGCATTTTTGTCTATTCGCTTGTGGGTATTTTAACGATTCGTTATTACATAACGCGATCGTCGATATTTATCAATCGTTTTTTTTCTAGCTTTATGTATTGTTCAGAGCTGGAAAGAAGCTCGCTGGACAAAACAAGGGCAAGAGGGGTTACTCTGGAAGTCCATCCCACACGCACCTTTGATACTCCCATAATCCCTACTATTCGGCTCTTATGATACACTACACATAGTAGTAAGATTTCCGTATTTACAATTAAATATTGAAAACAAAAAAAGTAAGAATATCGTTTCGTTATGTTAATAACTAACTCTCTGTAATTCAGGGCTACATCAATGGTTCGATATTAATTCATTTTCGCTCCGTCTCATTTGTTCTTGATACATCTTATTCATTGTATACGTCATTATCGACTAATTAGTATGTGTGACTTTTTCCGCAAATAGCATGATAGAGCCGAAAATGTGTCTGAAAGAAGGGTGTCTCCTTCCATTCTGACCAATTAGCCTCATATTCCTTCCGCGGGACTTCTTTCCAGCTCTGAACAGTACGTGGTATTTTAAACAGTACGTGATATTTCTGCGGGTAAGTTTTTACAAAGAAGAATATATATAAGCTGCAATTATAAATTGACAATTAAAAAGTTTATAAACAAAGTGAATAATCATTTTAATTATGTAATCGATTTCTTATTCGCTCGTTTGCATAAATATTGTATTAAGTTTCTAATCAAATCGACAATCAAGCGACTAATTATAAGTGCTAAACAATTTTGTTGATCAGCTTAACGACTATTCCATGTTTTCGTTATAAAATTAAAAATATTTTCTTTCTTTCTCTCTTTCTTTTCTTTTTTTAAATATTCTATATATAGCACCGTTCGTTAGCTTGTCGCTCTTATAAATGCTGCACCCCGATCGTAACAAGTTCGTTCATTAAAAATTGCGAAAGGGTAATCAATGGCACAGCACGTCAATCTATTTTCAATGTAACACGAGACATCTATGTGCATGTAAACGAATGTTATGTATATATATGTATATATATATATATATATATATATGTGTTATGTATATGTATATATATATATATATATATAGTAGGGTATTATATATAATAGTATATATACATACATGCGTGCGTACGTGAATCGAACTAGATTTCGACATAGTGAAATCGTTACGTTGTATATTTGTTAATTAAAACGTCTCGTAACGGTTTCTTAGATTTCTCTAACATTAATCATTCTCATTTAGAAAATTAAACGACATTGATATCGAGAAAGAGAGAGAGAATATTCGTACGATTGATTATCTTTTTCTTTATATTATACTTTGTACCGCATCATGCTGTCGACGAAAATAAAAAGTTAATAGCAAAGGTCGCATTGATAATTCGTATAAAAACTTTCGTAAAATAATATTGATATCAAGTAAAAAGGAAGAAAAAAACTGACGAAAAAATATGATTCATTATTTTAACATTACGAAATTATCTCATTGTGAAAAACGAAGCTAGATCACGATCTAGATCTAAAGCTTTTTATGGTAATAATGATTTTTAACGATCATCGTCTATTGTTTGATATTTTTTTATGATTTAACGACTAACGTATTATGGTTGTTTCACACTGATGGCTGATCATACGATGTCTTTTTCTACTTCTCGTCATACATATCACATGATTTTCTACTTGTACGCGTACTCGTTATACAATACATATGTATTTTATAAGCTGAGTAATAATAAAAGTGATCTAAGTTAACAAAATATTTTTATTATATCGATCTATAATAATATTATATAGCGTTATAATGTCATGAAATTATTAAAAAATGTTATATAAATATATATATAGTTTTTTTAATAGTTCTAATATTTTTATTTAATAAAAAGCTATATATATTTATTATAACAATATAGTAAAATTAGATAATATATATATATATATATTTTTTTTTTTAAACCTATTTACAAGAATAAGACATTTTTGTCAAGTGATTTATGATCTATTCTGTATATATATTATATTATTGTTTATAAGATATATGGAGCATATCTGTATAGGATAGAATACTATATAAAGGCTATTAGAGTATAAATATAATATTATTAAATTATTATTAAATATATATTATTTGTTTTAATGGTTAGTAAATCGATTTAATACAAATACATATACTTACATAATATATATGTGTCTGTGTATGTACTAACTTCCGGTTAATGTATGCGAACGTGCTAATAATTAAATTACTATCTTTCTTCTGACAGAATTAGGCAAAGAGGTGAAGAAATATCTGGACAGTGGAAGTTTCGTCCCAGACGAAACGATGATTTCTTTAATCGAGAAAAGAAATTGAAGCTGTAGGAGATCATAATTGGCCTATTAGATTGTTGTAAGGCATAGTAGCTTAGGTGTTCCTTGAAATTAATTATGCTTTTTAGCAATTGCAATGAAATTAAATTCGAACGACGACGTGATGTTGTTTACAGGATTCCCAAGAACGTTGACTCAAGCGAAAAACTGCAAAGAATTCAACCAGCAAATCTTGTACTGAACCTAATCGTACCTACAGCCGTGATTTTAAAATCGTGTGAAGAATAGGTGGGTCCATTTGCCAAGCGGAAGGACTTTACAATATAGGGATTTAATGATCCCAAAGTACCGGTAAGTTAAACAATGAAAAAATCGTACATTCAAAATGGATCTTGCTAGTCGTGGTATAGTGATTAATAGAAGATAATTATCACGTTATATACTTGTTTGTTATACTCATTTTAGCTATTCTATTATATAAGAACGCGATTATATGCTTTACCTTGTCGTATATCTGCACATACGTACGTTTAGCATCGAATAATACTCAAGGTGATCTATTATTAACATCTTCTAATATGTATAGTGTTGCGTGCTTGTGTGTGTATATGTATGTATATATAGGGTAAAGACGATGTGACTGGTGAATCACTTAGCCAAAGAGAGGACGACAAACCGAAGTAGTGCATAGAAGATTAGAAAGAATATTCTGCAAAGACCAAACCGTGGGTAGATTTTTATTGTAACCTTGGAATACTTAAGAATTTTCGAGGTGACACCACCGATGACATATGGCCTTCGATCAAGGGAATGTGTTAACAATTTTTATAATATTTCTTACCCTAAAGAAAAAAAAAGGAAAAATGGGACTTCTTAGTTAAATAATTGCATTGAAAATTTTAGTTTCCGTTTAAACATTTTTACATTCGATACAAAATATACGCACATTTGTAAATATTGCCAATATCTACATGTATCATACATCTATGATAATTAATTGTATTTTCGATATTATATATCGTTGATATTATCGATGTAATATATATTTTTTCTTTTTTTGTCACTTATCATTTTGATAATATAATAATATAACATAGACTGAAAGATTGAGATAAGTATATCTCGTACGTTTTGACATTACCAAATTTGATTTGAACACAAAAGTACAAGTAAAAAAATATTATCAACTACATCAAAATTAAAATCTTTTTGTAAGCTTAGCTTTAATTGTAAATAAATTGATGCACATATATATGTATGTATATACTAGCATTAAAACTATTTATTATATAGATATATATATATATATATTATATATATATATATATATATATAGATATATATAATATAGACTTATGAATCTTCTTCTCTCTTCCTTCTTCCGCTCGCTGTCCATCTCAGCAAAGAAAGGAACTCGAAGCGAGAGAAAGCGAAATAGCAAGGTGAATATAGTTCTATAGCTTTCACGGAAGTATGAAAATATATATATTAAAAGTTTTTAGGGCGCTTGTGTATTATTATGAGATATGATAAAAATAAATTTATAGTTACGTAGAAACCTTAATATTATTAACACAACGAGTGCCATTAAAAAAATTAGATAAAGTTTATATGTCTCGCTCAATTTTATTTATAATCTTCTTAACAAATCAATTTCCAATGAATATATATATTCAACAGTGTAATATATTATGTATATATATCCCATGCACACAGATTCCTAAGTCTTGCGTACAATTTCTCTTTCTCTTTCTCAATCATTATCTCAACATTATAAAAGATCAACAAAACTCTTGTGATACATCATTTATTTTCCATAACGTAATTACTTAATTTATATACCGAAATGTGATACGTGCAAAATCTTAATGAAAACTTAAAACTAGTGCTATACATAGAGTTAATTATTATAATGAGTCGGCATAAGCCAGTTTTAATTCATTTAACGAATAACGGAATTATAGAAAATAAATATATGGAATAGGTTCATTAAGTTAAAGTCTTTTAATTATTGATGAGTTTCTTGCTAACATTTTGTAAATCAGACAGATTACTTCAACAGACAACGCTCTAAAATTATTCAGTGGTTTGATTTTAATAATAATTGTTAATCAGTAATTATATTAATTCCAATGTTGGAAAAATAAATAAATAAATAAATAGTTTAAATATTGGTGTTGGAGAAATTATTAATAATCTATAAAAAAAAAGATAAAACAATAAATCATACGTAACAAATAAATCATACATATAGACAAGTGTATTTACTTGTGTGGACTTAGAGGCTATTGTTATATATGTATATTTCTTGTGTTGTATTTACAGGAACAGGTTACTCAAGAAATTGAGAAACGCTTATGCATACAAATTGCTATTAATAGCAAAATGTATTCGTACTTGCGATCTACGCAAGTGAAAATCATCTTATATATTATATGAACGAAACAATAAATATTCTCTCATATATTTAATACCAGCTTCGATAATCATAATTTTCCTACAAAATTAAGTTTTACCTTCGTTGCAAAAAAAGGAAAAAGAAGAACGACAAACAAAAAGGAAGCAATGATTCTGAGATCACGTAACAAAGTAAAAAAACTTGTGCCTTTGTTAATACTTATTACAGATCACTGCATCGTTTAATCGTAACCATCACAGAAGAGATGGTCGGCTTAAACTTCTTTTCACGCTTAGAAATAAGTGGTCCAACGCATTTACATCAGCTCCCATTCTGACATACTATGAGATCTTGTCTTCAAAAACTTCGCCCACAATTTGTGGCCGCATTACATCTTAAACCCTTAATAACACTTAAACTAGTAATAAAAAACACAACGGGATGTGTGTTCGATTTATAAGTAATACTATATGTTGAATTTATCACTTACGAATATTGGACGAATGACCGAAGGATTACAAATGTTGCGAACTGTAGTACGTACATTGCGTAAGAACTACGTTGTTAGTATTTTTAAGTACATTGAATTTCTATTTGCTTTTATTTTCTATACATATGAGTTCAAATTCCTCGAACTCATAATGATCTTCGAATGCACCGGGTCGTACAAATAGAGTTGTCGACGGCAATGGATTTTCTCCGACCTCTATGTTTTCTTGTAATTCCTCCCCACTTCCTTCGCAAAATAAGAACATTGGATAATCTGTTTTCTGGGTTTGCGGCATCAGAACCTATAATAAACAAAAAAAGGCACTCAGCACAAATAAATTCATATCAAATTTACTTTCCGGCTATTCTTAAATATCAGTTCATTATTTTTTTTGTTTATTCGTGTGGAAAATAAAAGTGTAATTATAAATTAAACAATTGCATAATAACATTCTTTCATACTTATTAAATTAAACTTACATTTTCGATTTTAGTTACAAATTCGTCAAAGGAATTTTTATCGTGTATGTAAAATCCAATGCAACAACTAGGATCCATTTTGGAAAGTACCATTTTTCTAGGCGAGGTACAATGGAATGTCGATAAGGAAAACGTTTCTTTTGACATATCTACGCTTTCTTGACAATAATGTGGATCTAAATGTATCAATTTATCTTCTTGATAACCAATGAAATAAAGAGAATGTCTAGGACGTCCACCAATGATACCAATGCAAAATTCTAACTCCAACAACCTTGTCAAACATGGTATGTAAGTCGGATTTAACTTATCAGTACCAAGTCTTAAAGGTACTAGTAATACAAGAGACCTCCAGCATTCATTTGGAGTTTCGCATAATTTTTTAACATCATCCAAATAGACTGTACAACAAAAAGAAATACAATGATAACATAAATGGTTATAGTGTTAGAATAAAATTATCAATATAATATCTAATCCTATATACCTGCACAGTCTTGAGCAACATAGACGCACAAATTACTAAATTCCCTGTGAGTTTCAGCCGCAGATTTTACTGCTTGGCTTAAAAGATGTGCAACTGACCCAGGCCCATACCAATCTCCTACTTGTTTCCCCGATTGTGCACCAAGTGACACTAGTTTATGAATAGAAAGAGGAGAATGAGGTCCTGGCTGGTCTCCAAACCATTTTATAATCATACGATGTTTCATCTCTTCTTCCTTTTGTTCATCTGTTTTAATTGTTTGATCCGGATACCACCTCCAATCTGTATAGAAAATATTTATTTAAAATTTTATATTATAATAAGAAAGTTATATTAATAACAATAAAATCAATACCTCGTCCTAGAAAATGATAAACTAATGCTTGCGCCATCATCATTTGTCCGCTACGTAGCATACAACCCCAGCCACAATCTGTAGTAAAAGTAGATCCTCTTAAATTTGGAAATTCTCTTCTATAAGTTAACCATAGACGAGAGACGAAGTCTCTCTTAAATCCTTCGATTCCTTCTTCATACTAGCAGCATCTATTGCTAATGACACTTCGCTTCCAGTTCCTAATCCTGAGAGAGCATCGGAAGCTTTTTCTAGAGTATCTTCCAACTGTTTGGGATATCTCTGTCCGAGCAACCATACTGGAGATTCTTTTGAAAAGTTTGTTTTTATTTTTACAGTCCATCCTAAAAAATTAAAAGAAAATGTATACTTCTAACAATATGTTATTTATAATATAATAGTTAATATATTATTTAACTATTTTCCTAAATACATACCATATTTCACATTATTCCATATAGAGAGCAATTTTGTTTTAACTTTGTTATCGACCTCTGTTACAACTGCAGAATCATCTAATTGTAGTTCATAATTGGAAATTGGGACGATACGTTGAATATCAGAAACATGATCTGCCGAACTAGAATAATAGCTGTTACTGCTAAAGCCACCTAATGAACAATATATAATTTACTTATCTGAATTTAAGAAGTACATAGCTTGCATTATATGAAGAAGGTTTTAATAATCGCGTTAAGAAATAACCGATATATTACTCAAAATTAATTAAAAATTTATTTTTTATGTATAATTACTTGCAAAATCTGATTATCATATTGAAGATTTTACTTGAAAACATAAAAAAGAAGAAATACACAATTTTTTGTCGACGCATCGAGTATGAATCAAGTGTTAAAAGAATCACGTAAACGATTAATTTCTATTCAATTACTTACCTAACCTCTCCCGTGCGGCTTGTACTTGTCCCTTCATATCCAAGAAGCAAAGCCCTTGATAAGTCACACACCAAAAAATCGTGTCTATTCTGTATTCTTGTTAGCACTCAGCTATTTACATTTTCAATTAGTAAGCACTGACAACTAACATTTGTATAAAAAATACCATTCTTTTTCATCGCATTATTATAAGAAAATGACATTTTATTGTCAAGGACAAAAGGGAAATTAACAGTAAAAGGATTATTTCAATGTGCGTCTAGCATATAGATAATAGCTCGTAGAAGGAATACAATACCGAAAAACTACTTCAAACAATGAACTATTATATCTTTCTTAATACATAGGATCCAGTGGACAATATTTAGCCATTACAATGAATTTTCGAAATAAATCTCTTGCACAGATATGAACGAAATTGGAGACACACAAAACTTTACTTCACTAGTTACAGATCAAAAGCGCACTGATTGAAGCTTCTCTTTACAAAGAAACCGTGGAAATTTAAAGTGTCCGTTACATCGAATTATGCGCCATCTAGTAGCTAATATGAAAATTATTAACGCTTCGTTATATTTAATCGAAGCCGATCCAAACCGAACGAAAGAAACGCGGGATTTTTGATCTTAGAATACATATCTTCGGCTTTATCTTACAGATGATCAGCATCCAGAAAATAAAATTAGTCTCGATAAGAAGAAAACAGGAAAACATTTATAAGTTCGACGAACTAGACGTCTTCATCCGTTTTCCTCAATTAATCGAAGCAGTTCATGAAATATTTGCGCAGTGGTAGGGGAGTAGCGAGAAAGAAGAAATATAACGTAGTTTAAAATACGTACCGTTGACCCCCTTTTTCTTGGTTACGGAAATATCCTTTTACCAAAAGTCGTTAATCATTCGAGATAAAGACCGACAGGACGTAATGCATTTGGCGCGCCACGTAATTGACGCAACTGATAGATTTCTGGGACGCTTTACAATAATAAGACATGTGTAATACCAAAATCCTTCATTGTTTCAATGATATTCACTTTCGATGACTACGCGACAACATTATGATTATTATCTTATCTTAGATTACAACATTTTCTTTATAATCTTTTTATTTTAATAACGACATTTCAAAATGATTAGGAAGATAACTTATTCAAAGTTTTATTTTTATTTATTTATTTTTTCATTTGTACAGGTAAAAGATAAACACGTTATCTTCCGGAAATAAATGTGAATGCGATTTGTTAATATGTGAGATAAATTTTATGATAACATCGATAACACATATTTGTACTCAACGCACGTGTATTTGTAATTTTGTGGCAGCTCGCCAAGAAGGTTGATAAACATATTTTTTTTTCGTCGATTTTATGGACGCTAATAGAACTTATTCGATGGAAATGTGATTATTTTCTTTTTTATTTTTTTTTTTTTTTTTTTTTCAATCTTATAAATAAGTATCAATCTTTCCGCGCGTTTGCGTTTATATATACATAATTATATGATTCTAATGTCATTATATTTTCCGATTTCGTAAAAAGAGAGTATAAATCGGTGTAATTTCTTAAGACGGAATTTTAAAGTATAGTTATATATATATGTATATGTATATATAATATATATATAATATATATATATATAATTTAATTAATATTTTTAATATTTAAAGGAAGAAAATCACGTTTTCTTAGAATGTGGAAAAAAATCGAAGGTTTCTGCTTGTTGATAAAAGATTTTTAAAAAACGCGATGTTAACGTTAAGCAAACGATATGAATTCTTCATGTTTGCTCGCACATTGCTAATTTTACGTATATAAGTAAGTGCTACTTACTTTGGTCGTCGCTGACGGTACGATTCTAGAATTACCATGTGCCTCTTGTCACGAAATATCCGGTAAGCTTCTCATCAGAATCTCTCTTTCTCTTTTCTCTCTCTCTCTCTCTCTCTCTCTCTCTCTCTCTCTCTCTCCCTCTCTCTCCCTCCTTCTCTCTCTCTCTCTCTCTCTCTCTCTCTCTCTCTCTCTCTCTCTTTCTCTCTCTCTCTCTCTCTCTCTCCCCTGTTTTCCCTATTTCTTCTCTTTTCCATCTACTCTTACACCTACCTTGACCTACGTCGTGCTCGTTCTAAATTTCGCATTGTGCAGCCGCGGCTGATGCGAAATAGAATCAGCTTTATACGAGACTTACAACGGTGAAGGAGATTGATGGAAGGAAATGGAACGGTATAATCATGCGGACAATAATCGTCTTCATCGTGCCCATGTCGATCTTCGCGACAATGGACGACCGTCTTATTGAAAGCTCGAAGGCTATATTAGTTAACCCCCGTTTAATAATATCACAATAGAAATTCTATGCATATGCATCTGCATACGTATGTACGTCTGAATACGTAAACATTTTAGAAAATTTTATACTATAAAAATACAACAACGGACGGCATCAATGACGTATCAAAATTAAAAATAGACAATATTCATACTTTTCCAAACTCCATTACTTTTCAATTTTCTTATTCTCAGAATCAATTTTGTACTTATTTTTTATATATAAATAATTGAGAGAGAGAGAGAGAGAAAGAGAAAGAAGAGAGAGAAAAGATAAATCGTGCTAATTCAGTTATAACAATTTTTCAGCTCGCCTTTGTATTCGTTATAATTTATAGGTATACTTATACGTAGGCATAAATATCCTATTGCATCGAAATTTATTTTGCTCATAAGTTTGAGCTTTATCTTCATTTATATTTGATATTTGTTGATGTAGTATAATAAAATAAGCTAAGAAAGGTTTACTTCTTAAACAATAGAGCTGTACCTTTGTAATGAAAATATCCCGGCATAAGATCGTAAATAGTAAAAGTACCTTGTAGATATAATCTAAAATTTTAATGGACAATAATATTCAACGGTACCATCAGAAAAACTTCAAGTATAGTTATTTGTAATTGAACATTTTAGAAATTCGAGGTCAACATATATCTTTTATTTTATACTTACATATAAAAGGTATATAAAGATGTGAATGAATAGATAAGTCTGTTGAATTACGTATGCAAAGTGTACTCAATTGCACCGACAAATTTGTTTGTATAATGATGAACGAGTGAGTAAAATTAAAAATATGTATGAACCATCGTACATATGCGCGCGTACATATATGGACATGTACATAACAGTGGAGAGACTTAAGTATTCGTACAATAAAATGTATTTTTAAATGTGCAAATTTACATTACATTTTTAAATATGCATAACGATCAAGACATTTTTGTTTATCTATCTCTTTGTGCATGCATGCCTAATTATAAATGAAACTTGTGTATTTAAGCGTTTTATTCTTTTGAAATAATTACAAACTTCAGTATTGCATATTCTAATTTCTCCTTTTCAAGAACGATATTCGCTTTGAAGTAGCTTACGCACATTGATACACACGCTTTATAGTACGATAAAAAATTTGAGGACGCCATATTGGAATCATTTTTCATATCGTTTCGATGCAAAGAGATTTCTTTTTTCTTTTTTGTTCTTTCTTTTCTTTTCGGATTAAAATACTAGAAATATTTAAGTCATATGATCAGATCAAAGGCAGCAAAGTCGAACGTATAATAAGAACGATTCTAATGATTCTATGGTTATTTATAGAAACGATATGCTCGAGAATGAAGAGAACTTTGACGGAAAATAAAAGGAAAGGAAAGAAAAGAAAAGAACAAAAAAGAAAAAAGAAAAAGGAACGTAGAGAAGCACTTGGAGAAGAAGAAAAATATACCAGAGCTTTTAAGGATGGGCCGAGTGGAATTTCGTTTTTCAAATGTCAATGAAGGAACTCGCTTCGCGTTTGGATATGCTGACGTCAAGCGTCGTACTCCAAAATCGATGCTAAAAATACGAAAAATTTTCCTTCAAAGAAATCAAAGGCTGAAAAAAGAATAAAACAAATAATGGAACACTTTCAATTCAATGACAAAAAGAATTCCATATCTCTGTATTTAAAACTCGAAAAAAAATATGATATATAAATACGCGAATCCCTTTTTCCTATTTAGATAGTATAGCTAGGAACGAATTTTCAATTTCTTGTATAATTTTAAATATCTTTTGAAAGAAGGAATATGAAACGGATGCTTCGAAAAAGATCCTAGAATATTTCTGTTCTATCACACGATAAATACCGATACGGCTGCCTAGTCTCGTTAAATTAAGTTCAATGGATCGATATTCGATGGATCGTATCTACTACAAATAGTTAAGTCCATTCCGATCGATTCAGGCAAATATTTTGGACCTAAAGTAACATCCGATAAAATTGTCAAGTCTGAAAACCTTTAAAAGGACTGATACAACCGTTAATCTTATTCATTCTATTTTTTTTTTTTCTTATTGTTGTAGCAGAAGAAGAGGAAAGGTTGTAACAACAACAGGTTTGAAGTTACGATAAGATATCGTCCTCGCCACGGCACAAACGTTTATCCTTGCACTTACTGGAACTAAAGAAGCGCAAGTGAATAACGAGTGAACGGGGATAAAAGGAGGAAGAGAGAAGGTTCTTCTTCGACGGTGAAGCACGTCACGGCGTTTAACCTATCGTTCGTGCGAATGTGCGAAGTATACATTGGTTGGCACTGGCACTCGGAGGTAGTAGTGGTAGTGATGGTGGTGGTGGCGATAAGAGGGGGTAGAGTAGCTTAGAGAATAAGTGGGGATAGATAGAAGCGCGAAACAGTGGCGCGAGAGTGAGCTTGGTACTGCGATAGAGAACGAGTAAAAGAGAGAGAGAAAGAAAAAGGAAAGAAAGAAAAGAGAGAAAAGAGAGGATAGAGAAAGGAAAGGGAGAGAAAAAAGGAGAGAGAGAGAGAGAAGAGAGAGAGAGAAGAGGGGATAAAATAGAGTAGAGAGTGACGAGGGTAGCCGAAAGGGTAGCCGAGAGGGTAGGCAAGAGGATACAGAAGTAGTGGGGGATGGAAAAGGGGCAAGAGGGTAGGAAAGGCCGGCCGGCCAGTCGTGCTGTGGCGGCAACTTGGAGATCGTCGCTTATCCGTACTCTTCCCTGAACGACGATGTTTTCAAACAACGATCCTTTGGTTCGTCCTATCGACAATTTTCGAGGACGGATCGTCGAAATCACGAGGGATGAAACACCTCGATGGACGGTCGATGAGTCTCATCGAACAGCCACCCTCTCCTCTACTGTCGCCGTTTAGGAGGAGACAGGACAAGGAGAACAAGGAAAAAAGAAGAGAGGAGAGGATAACGCGACGAGAAGAAAACAACGTCTCTCTGTCTTTTTAAATCGATCTTATTTTCTCGCGATCTCGGTTGCTGATTCTCGAGTCCACGCCTACGTGAAAGAGTGAGAGAGAGAGAGAGAGAGAGAGAAGAGAGAGAGAGACAGAGACGGAGAGAAAGAGAGAGGGTGATCTCCGCGGAGGCTGCAGTTGCACGGCAATTGCGCGATTACTTTTCGCGACGGCTTGCTTGGTAAACATAGAAAACAGAGCGAGCAAAAAAAAGATATATACATATATTATATATATATATATATATATATATATAATATATATATAAATATAAAGGAAGAGAGTAACTTGTTTTTCCGAGCGTCGAGTCATCTCGCGCAAGCATCGTCGAGATTATCGATTCGATACGTATCATATTCCAACATGCTATCGTCGAAGCTCGTTATTTCGACTTTCATTTTTGGAGTAAGATAGATAGATATAGATAGATAGATAGATAGATAGATAGATAGATAAATAGATAGATAGATATAGATAGATAGGGAGAGAAAAAAAGAGAGAAAGAAAAAGGGAAATAGAAAGAGAGAGAGAGAGAGAGAACGAGAGAGAGAGGCGGAGCAAATCACAGTTAGCCTCCAATCTCTACATGCGTGGGTGCGTGTGTTCGTTCGACGATCCATTTTTCTTCTTCTATCTTAAGGTGCGTGATTTCGTGCGTGTGTGGATCTATTAGGCAACAGAAATATTATGTATCTCTGACATATGAATGAAAGAGAAGAACAAAAATAGAGGAAAGAGAGAGAGAAAGAGAGATAATGAAGAAAAGAGAAAAAGAGGTAAAAAGGGAAAGAGTGAGGAAAGAGATGGATGAAAAGGGAACGCGTTATTTAGGTCAGTCAGCAATTTTCGTGCCCGAGTCTTTGAACGTCCACCCTTCAAAGAAAGAGAGAGAATAAGAGAACGAAAGGGTGCGAAATTTTAGCAAAAGAAACTGGAGGATAGAGGTGAATGGTGTTTTTTAGAAAAGAAGCTGGACGTTGGTAAAGAGCGTGAATCGAGTACCGCATGTTAGAAATTCGCTTTTGTGGTTATCGCCCTTTTCTCTCTCTCTCTCTCTCTCTCTTTCTCTCTCTTTTCGACCTTCGAACTTTCATTCACTCTTCTCACGCCCCACGATACGCTCTTCTCACTTTCTTATTGTAACGTATGTACATATCTCGAAGAAGAAGTAGATGAATTTGATATACAAACACGTGCGTGTTCCGAGACTCTTCAAAAGTAGCACGATTAAAATGTATCGTTCTCTTTATATGTATGTATATATATATATATACATAATATTATACAATATATGTACAAACGCACGCACGCACGCACGCGCGCACACACGCACAAATGTATATGTATATATATAGATTTCTCTTTTACTCTCATTTTTCTCTTTGGAAGAAAATATCGCAGTGACGAGCATCGATTTTCAAGCTTGAATTTTTAGCTGGTAATTTAGCGGATTGAACGAGAGCTGATACGGATGTGAGACTTTTATCTTCGGAAAGAAGTTTTCTCTTTCTTTCCTCTTTCTCTCTTTCCTTCTCTCCCTTTCTCGTTCTCTTCCTGGAGGTTGAAAGAGGAAGAAGAGAAGGTCTAAAAGGACTTCTTTCTCTCTTTCTCCTTGCGTGGGAAAATAACAAGTTGCCAGTGAACCACGAGGAAGTTCAACATCGTGACGTGATATTGATTTGTTTTTGTTGAAACACAGAGTCAGAGAGGAAGGAGAAGAGAGAGAGAGGGAGGAAGAGAAAGTGGGAGAAAGAAAGAAATAGAAATAAAAAAGGCAGGAAGAGGGGAGTAGCAACGTCGAAGAGGAATGTGTGTCAGGACACTCGATACTCGACGATTCTCTCGTGACTGGACCAAGGATAAGTTGGAGTGAGAGAAAAAGAAAGATCGATATATATATATATATATTTTATATATATAGTTACTATATTATATATAATATATTTATATATATAGTTACATATATTTATATATATATATATTTATATATATATATACATAGTTACATATATATATATATATATATATATATATATATATATATATATGTATACACGTACATTGCGTCGTTCGAACGTTTGCTGGAGAAGAAAAAAAAAAGGAGAAAGAAAAGAAGAACGTTAGCTTCCCGACTATCGTCAGGACTAGCCGGAAATTTGAAGAATGAGAACCAGACCAAGAAAGAAATATCTCAACAGGATAACATCAATTTGCGAGCACCGAGAAGGAAACCGATCGACGATTATCGATCCTCGTTGTCTTGTCTTATTCTCGCATCACCATTTCCCTTTCTTCTGCTTTGAGCTTTTAAACTTCGATCAAAAAAAAATTGATCAGTCCGGAATTGACGATTGATCTTAAAACCGCGAGTTTGCCGAGAAATTATTATTATTATTATTAGCATTATCATCGTCAATATTATTATCATTATTACTATAACTATTATCGTCATCCCAAGAATTTGCTCCTAGTCGAATAATTTCGTCAGGACGAAAATTTCTTTCGACGAAAAAGAGGCGAGTACCATTAATACGGCGAGCACTGTAAGAAAAAATTGTTCGGTATACGTCCGTAGCTATATTTCGTTTAGGATTCGAGCTGAGCTCGAAGTGGCTCGAGCACGTTAAGTTAGTAAAATCCGAGTTTGAAGGATCACAGGGAGCGTGACACGAATTAGAACTCATTTAGTAAAGAGTCGCTCATTTGAAGAGGTCGTGTACGGAAAAGAAAAAAAGAAAGAGAGAGAAAGAAAGAGAGAGAGTGAGAGAGAAAAAGAGAGAGTGAGAGAGAGAGAGAGAGAGAGAGAGAGAGAAAGAAACGAAATCGAAAAAGGGCTTTGCGGTGATCGAATATCAAGAGGAGAAGTATCGGTAAAGGACCACAACCAGGGACCTTGCGATGTTACTGTTTTTCACTCAGAAGAAAAGAAATTAGGGTTGGGAGTTAAAAGCGATATTTGCGATGAAGGGAACAGTGAAAAAGTCGTGGAAGGAAGAAGCATCGAAGGAGGAGGAAAGCACGTTAAAAGAGGAAGTGCTGAAACGTATCGCGGAAATTCGAATCCATTGCAGCGTAAAGGAGAGAGCAGGAAAATAAAGGCTGGAGGTAAAAGGGAGAGAAAAAGAGAAATAGGGAAGTGAAGGAAAGAAGAGAACGCCACTTCGCTGTTTCAAGCTTTCTGTCAAAGAAAACGGGTCGGTTCGTCGAGCTATCCGAGAAAGCAACACTTTTTGATCAATATATATATATATATATATATATATATATATATATGTATGTATGTATGTATGGATGTATGTATATAAAAAGATAAAGAAAGAAAAAGAGAGAGAAAGAGAGAGAGAGAAAAAGAAAGGGAGGTCGGAACGAAACTAAGCTAAGGAGAAACACATTTTCTTGGTGAATTGGAGAGAACCATATGACATTGAACGGATGGCCCGACTTTGGATAAAAGTTCAACATTTCTACAAAAGTTTTATTTGGAGGAAGAGGACGTAGTTTCGAGAAGTAAGGGTAGTGATACAAAGAGAGGAAGGAAAGGACGGCTCCTTCTGACTCTAGAGAAGAAAGAAGAAGTAGAAGAAAAAGCAAAAGTTCCGGCGACGACGGAAATGCCGAGGTTGCTTGCAAATTAGACGTCCGGAGTTGAACGAAGAATGTAGGGATTGTGTACGAGAACCTGAATCATCGAGGAAGAAAGTTGAGAAAAATATCGTATCTCGAGTTTTTAGAAACAAGAAAGATTTAGTTCTGCATAGGGCTAGTTCGAATGGCAATTGATCCAATCGGTTTGTGATCGAGATCGATAGAAAATTTGTGGCAAACGATGGTTCAACAGTGATGGCGCTGTTTCAACAGCAATCGAGTTTCATGCTTGAAGCTTTCGAGAAGCGATCGGCAAGTTAACAACGTCGTTCTTCGTCGAACGTATCGGCTCCGCATATCCGGCTTTTAGATGAATAATTTTGCGGACAACTTCCGCCCTGTGATTGGAAACTTGGATATAGCTAATGTATCCACGACCTATATAAGCTTCATACATCAGATTTGAAGTTTCACGAACGAGCTATCTCTCGATCAGGATTTATCGATCGATAACAACGCTTTGTATTTATTTATTAATCAATGGAAGATGTTTATAATGATCGACAAATTAACATTTTTTGATAAAAGATAAGATAACGGAAGAACGTTTAATTTTAAGATGCGCCAGTTGAGGCGGCATCTTGCGTGAGTTTCGATCTATTTTAAAAGAAAATCGACTGCGCAATCTTGACGGAAGAGTACGAACTAACGAATAAACAAGATGATCTCTAGTTCTGATCGTTCTTTGCCTCCGCTTAGAATGGAAGGAAAATGTTTCGAAATCGATCGAAGAATATAAATTCTTAGGAAATTCAACGAAGATTTCAAGATACTCGACATGTGTCTTTGAAGTGTCTCGCCTAACAACTTTTTGAACTTTTATTCGATAAGTGAATAAACGAAGGAGATGCCTACGAGTTGTAAAACGTGGAAAGGCCTAAAAACGTTGAAAATAACGATAATGACCATTATGAATGTTAGAAAAGTTAAATGTTAATCTTAAAAGAAAGCAACGAATACATAATCGATCGAAAGAGAATAAGCTAATCTAAAAGATGCGATCTTCATTCTATTCGGAAAAGTAGCGCTCGATGTTTTCTTATTCTCGTCAAAATGAGACGCTCTTTATTACACACGTTGATCCTTTTGATGACGCTTCAGCAGTTACCGTCGATCAGTCGATCTCGAATACACAGTGAAAGGGAGTCCGTTTTGATACCAGGCGATATCGTTCTCGGTGGTCTGTTTCCCGTCCACGAGAAAGGTGGTTCCGCTTGCGGACCAAACGTCTACAATCGTGGCGTTCAACGGCTCGAGGCGATGCTCTTTGCGGTCGATCAAATCAACAGAGAGACCAGGATATTGCCGGACATCATGTTGGGTGTACACATCCTGGACACTTGTGGAAGAGACACCTACGCTCTCAATCAAAGTCTACACTTCGTTCGCGCTTCACTTTCAAATTTGGATATAAGCGTGCTCGAGTGTGCAGATCGATCAACGCCCAGAGTAAAGAAGACAGCTAGTGCTGGACCGATCTTTGGCGTCATCGGTGGATCCTACAGTTCTGTATCGCTTCAGGTTGCCAATCTGTTGCGCCTCTTTCACATACCACAAATATCACCAGCATCCACGGCCAAGGCTCTTAGTGACAAAACCAGGTTTGTTTTTTTTACATTATCTCTTTCTTTTAATTATAATATTACGAGAATAAATAAGAGAAGATGACGAGATCAGTTTTCAATATTCTTTTCTTTCCACCTATACATTAACCCTTGATGAGATTATGTAACTCGTGTATATTTTTTCTTTTACTTCATTTTTCTTTTTTCCACAAAATTAATTGATAATTCATATATCCTAAGGTTATATTTGTGTTAGTATATTATAGGTATACTATAAATTTCATGTTATATATCATGTCTTCTCTCAGATACAACTAAAAGAACTAAATTGAGTTATAGAGAGTAAAAAAAATCACCAGTTTTGTGTGATCGAATATTTTCGTATTTTTGCAATAGGCATGTCTTCGATGTTATTTGCGTTAATAGCTACCAATATTTTACATATTTTTGCACAATTTCTATCTTTTTCATCACATATATAATTAGTTATAAATGTTTCAATTTTTCAATATAGGATTGAATTGTAATTATTTGTAAATCGTCATAATGTATATTTGACATATTTGGTACATTGATTTTTGGTATGAATTTCAAAATAATTCACTTAATCATCTAGACTGTGAAAATGACATGTGTTTTTATAGAAATACGTATGAATCACTGCATGTGTTTAGAAGTATATCATGTAGGAAGAATATATTACATATAATTCTAATAGAGGAAACTAAATTCAAAAATTATAATTTTATTTATCTCACTATTTTTAATATAAAATTTCTAAAAAATTCATAATATGCCTAGAACTGTTTTTTTTCTTTTTTTTTTTTTTTTAAGTATCTTTAGAGTTTGAATGTTTTCCATCGAATGCATGCGATTTTTGTCGAATTTGTAAATATTTGAAAGCACTGCTATTTTTTAAAAGCAGAAATCGAATTGAATATTTTGTTGAAAGTAATTTTATTTTCGATATAAATTTCAAATTAATTCTACAATCTGTTTTAATGGTAAAGTGAATGCACATGCATGCACACACGCACGCAAGCGCGTTCACACTTACATACACACATTTAGACTTTTATATGATCGAGAATTAAAATTTTGGATATTTCAAATAGTTTCAGAAATAATTATCCGGTCAAAATTTTCGTTTTATTCGGTACATATGTTCGTGTCTTTAAAAATGAAAAAGATCTTGTAATTGCTTGATTTGTAAAACTTTCGAACTAATTACAAACAATTACGTTGTTCCGTGGACAATTTCAAAGAGAAAGAAAGAGCCACTTCTACTATTGCGTAACTTTATTTTAGAAAGGATTGCATAATGTGTCAAACATTCGCACGAAGTTACAGTTCTTATTAGAAAATGATACTAACAACGAATATTCTTTCAAAGGATTCTCTTGAATCGTGGTAAGTGATCAGGAAGCTACATAGTAAATCGATGAAGTTGCTTTTCAATGTTACCTTTCAATCGTTCAAGATTTAAGTTTAGGAATTCACTTGATTGAGAGAAGATGAAATTGAAATTTGGTATTTGTTTTTGCATTTAGTTGTATTAGTAGTAGTAATGGTAGTAGCACAATAGAAATAAGAATAACTATATACTTCAGTTCAGTTATATTCTGTTTCTATACTTTGTACTCAATTGGAGCACACTGTGTTGTCATTTTCATCTTAACCCAAGCCCCGAAAAGGCTGCTTTTGTAACGTTGATATTGCTTTCGGTTTCATTAGGTATCCCTTAAAAAAGCTTTTCTTCCAACTTTTCCATTTGTTTTTATTCCGTTTGTACTTCTACCGGTTTTTGTCTCGAAACGAATAGTTAAAAGAAGAGAGAAAGATATATATATATATATATATATATATATATATATATATATATGTCACTAGTAATATTAAATATGTAGCAGTAAGAAAGAAAAGAAAAAAATTTTCATTTAACCAAGCAGTATTTAGTTAGACGAAAATGTATGCATGTGTTCTCATGTATAAAAGGTGAAGATTTTCTCTTCGTACCCATTTTTATCATCGTTTTTTTTCTCACTTATTTTTATTCGTATATACATATCTTTTGTAATATTTTTTCTCTATTTTTACCATTCCTTCTCTTTCATTCTTTCTGTCATATTTTCTTTTTTTGTCTATTTTTTCTTTTTTTTTTCTTTCTTTATTCTCTTTCTCTATTTCCAAGTAATTTTTTTGTTATACACAAAATATGAAAGAATAAAAGAAAAGTCATTGATTGTTCGACGAAGGATATTATTAGATCTAAGCAGCTCGTCAGCAAAAAAAATTTGTAATGTCGTCTTTCTTGACGAAAAGAAAAAAAAATATACCCGGGAAAGGTCTTCCCTCTTAGAATCACGATATTGCTTGCAAACTTGCGTTCTTACAAATGACTCTTTTTCTCTGAAATTGAGAGTATCATCGGTGTATATCGATTGGCAGAGATACTGGCTTCTATCTGTATCCTGCGTAACCCAATTTGTCCCAAGGGCTCGATTATGAATCTCTCCGGAGAAACTTCGACGTCAACCTTCGAGACATCGAACGGAATTGCGTGTAGACCGTTGATACTTTCCGCATGTGTTGATCATTAAGATGATATACTATTTTGATTCTCAAAGGTTAGTGATTTTTATTTTCCTAAAACGAAAGCCGCGTTGATTTATTTGATTTCTCATGGGATGCTCTTGGTAAATTGAGCTTTACAACTTTTATTCCATTTCAGTGAAACGTTTTAAATCCTGGTATTATTAAAATTAAAGAAAAAAAAAAGAAAAAAGGACTACATAATCAATGCTCCAGAAATCTATTCTAATTAAAGTTTTGACGATGAACACATTTTTGTAGTTTTCAAAATGATGTATAGGATAATATAAGTTTTAATGATTTTCAAGCCTTTTTATTTTTAATTTATATGAATTAGTATGTAGGTACGTGTACACATACATATATATGACATGCTATAAATCGTATTGATAGGTTGAATATAAATATTTATTATAGTTACGTATAAATTCTCTTCTTGTACAGGTTCGATTATTTTGCAAGGACAGTACCACCAGATACATTCCAGTCGATTGCTTTGGTCGATGTAGTGAAGAGCGCTAACTGGTCTTACGTATCGACCGTCTATTCAGAGGGTAGCTACGGCGAATATGGGATCGAAGTATTCACGCGTGAAGCAATCGAGAGAAATGTTTGCATAGCAGCAGCAGTAAAGGTACCGAGTGCAGCAAACGACAAGATCTTCGACGATATTATTCAGAGATTGATAAAGAAGTCGAATGCTCGAGCAGTAGTCCTCTTCACTCGAGCCGAAGATGCGCGAGGAATTCTCGAAGCAACGAGGAGATCGAACCTCAGTCAACCATTTCAGTGGTTAGCCAGCGATGGTTGGGGCAGACAAATAAAGCTCGTCGAAGGTTTAGAGGAAGAAGCCGAAGGAGCGATTACCGTTGAACTTCAATCAAAAAATATTCCAGAATTCGACGAGTATATGGCAAACTTAACGCCAGAAAACAATCATAGGAATCCTTGGTTCGCCGAATATTGGGAAGAAGTTTTTAGTTGTGATTTAAAGAAAAACACTAAGTCTCAACATCAGGCACATACTACGATTTCATCAACAAATGGTGCGAGGAAGATTTGTAATCCTGAATTTAGATTGACACCAAGCAGAGGATACGAACAAGAATCTAAAGTCCAATTCGTTGTTGATGCTGTTTATGCGTTTGCATTGGCTCTTCATAATCTTCAAAGTGATCTCTGTGGTAAGAAAGGAGTCTGTCCTGCGATGGCTAATTACGATCGCGGTGCTTTCTACAGGGATTATCTTTTGAACGTTTCCTTCAAAGGTAAATTCGATTTTTATATTTCTTTATTATTTTTTCTTTTTCTTTTTATTTATTTTCTTATTCGAACGAATGGGTCTTGATCGATATTTCGTGTCACGTTGATCTAACTCTTATCTATAACAAAACATATCGTATATATGAACGTAGTTTATATATACGAATACTACGAAACGATCATCCTTTCCAACGTAAATCAAATTCATTTCTTGCTATTATGCGACCGAGAAAGCAACGACTATCTACTAGGTTCATACGCAGTAAACTGAACGTTCGATTGTATAAATTCCCGAGAATTTACACAATCGGATATAAAAGTGAGAATGAAAAGATTGTTAGAAATTCTCAATTTTCTTATTGATTGCTCGATTTTATACGTGCTGTATCAACGTAAGACAAGATCAATCGATGCGAAAGAATTTTCTGTAGATTTTTTCTTTTTTTCAGCGGAAAATACTCGATAAAAAACGTTGAAAATAAAACGTTCAATTCTTTGCATACTTCCTACTAAATGTCAAAATTCTTTGAACATTTAATATAGAAAAAATTATTCGATCAAAAAAAGTGTCCGAATATTTCTGCGACTGACTGTATATAACAGAACGGCGACTACTATCGATCGGAAGCATTTAGTTCAGCGAAGTTACCTTTTTTTTCTTTTTTTTTCTTTTCCTTCCGATAAAATGACATTTAGTCAAGGATAAGTAAGAAGGATAAAAATATTTTCGAATGAAATTTTCTAAGTCGAATCAACGTGACACCGATTTGCATTTAACTTATATTACAATAATGCGTTCTATAACCGATAGTTCGAAAATCATAAAAAACAATAAAAGATCGATCGATCACGTGCGAGAGAAACAAGCGAACGTATACATAGTTGGGTATCCTTCGAGTTTCTTTTGCGTTAGTAATCGATCATTTTATCCTTGAAGATATAAAGTCGTTAAAGGAATATTCTAGATACAAATGGAAATTATCGTAGACGGAGTAGAATTCATATGTCATAAGGGGAAAGGTACAGTCCAGGATGAGGTTAGATTAAGAAAAACATTTATCGAGGTCAGAACTTCGACAAATAGACGCATCACACAACAGAAATATTTATAGCATGTTCGAATTTATTTCTTGAGTGAGAAGATCAAATGAAAAGAAACTGTGGGATGGGGAAGGAAGAGGGTGGTGGTAGGGGTTTGGGAATGGGGACTGTTTTTAGATAGGAGGAAGTAGAACTTTTGTTGATTCTATGAGTTCGCGATGAGATGATACGTGTATTATTAAACGGAATATCTCGAATTGAATCGGATTCATCCGACGGGCGTACCATTATCGATTCGTGTCACGAATGTACACGCGACGATATCGCACGAAATGCGCAGGAGATAATGGCTCTCGCATTTATTCCTCGCCGGCTGCGTTTTTAGGCTAGCAGCAGCCTAGAACGTCGGCTCAAATATTAAGGTCACGCCGTTGCAGGTACTTTCAGTGATAAAGGGAATACGAACTTTCTCCGTGGAGTCTCTTTTCTTTGATCTCTTTCCCGATTCGATAACCGCGTTGAAATTCATATTATTATTATTAAACTTCAATCTCAGTAATCTCCTTCGCGAATAGATGGATCTTCTTAATATCTATGTATCTTGCTACTTAAATACAGTTACAAAGGGAATGAACTGTGAAATTTTTCTTTAATATTTAGTATTTAGGTTACGAACAAATGTTAAATGGACGATGTTAAGCTATGTTTTTTTCCTTTCTTTTTTTCCAAATAAATGTTTGTCAGGGGGAAAAAATATTTGAGGATAAATTAAAGATTAATATTCATGTATATCAAATATGAATTGCGACAATATCTTAAATGTCATTTATAAAAAATATTTACTTAAAATTGTAATCGTTTTTTAAGAAAATTTCGATATTACCAATAGATCGATGATGTCAATCGTATAGACAGGTGGTTTGAAAATTATTTTTTATCACTCGTTACAACTATATAAGATAATCGAGGAATTAGAAGAGAAACGTGTCAATCGATCGATCGATCGATTAATCGAAGAATAGGTAGAAATGTATACCTATGTACGGTATACATAATTCAACCAATCATTTCACACCGATTAATTAGTAAGCGACGATTTACTTTGACTCCCATAGCGTGCTCGCTATTATATTAGCTTCACGGATAATACAATAGAACGAGGAAATTACGTTACGCGATGTCCGTCTATTTAGGTCACTGAACAAGAAGATCTCTCGATGATATTTTCGAATAAAGGGAATACTCCATGAGCCATCGAAGACGATCGTGTTTCTGATCAATGTATTCTATAAACTTTATTATTATTATTATTATTATTATTATTATTACTATTATTATGATTTCTTTTTTCTTCATCAATCATACAATGAAATCATATTATGGAATCGTACAAATCATCCAAAGAACACACGTGATTTTCATCTTTTCCATTGATTCTTCACCATAAACCCACATAATTTTAAAGACATACACATATATTTGTATTTCTGATCTTATTTCATTTTTTCGTCACAATATTAATTGATAATTATAACATTTCTAATAAAGAGATTAAATGAAATTTTCTTTCTTTCTTTCATTTTCTTTCTGTTATTTATTTCTTTAATAGTCGAAAATAGCGTAAAATAAAATGCATTACTATAATAATACCAAGCGTATGTTATCAATCTTCATTTACAAAGAAGATCGAAGGTCGTAGCACGTGCATTCGATTCATGAAAGATAAGACATTGTTCGACAATAAGAAACGAATCAATAAGGCCATCAAGTCTTATAGAATGTTCATAGTCTCAATAATCAGACATTTTCCGTGTATGCGCATTCATCGCGTGCGATTAACCACCAATTCGTCATATCCTATTCGTCGTTGCTATATGCATTAGCAAATTCTTATCGATTTGCGCAAGTATTCCTTCGTATCTCTCTGTTCTCAGTACTCGAGGTACCGAGTAATAAAACGATGATCTAAGTCGAATGTAAATTCACGAAAAGAGAGTATCGACGAAAAGAATATGTTTCCATTATTTTCGAAGATCATCTTATCACTTTTAAATCTGTTAAAGTCATTTAATCTATCTTAACTGTTAAAAAAAAACTTAAGTCTTTTTATGTCTCCAACGATATGGTGTCAATGAAAAATACAATCTTTTTTCCTAAAAGAATTAGAACATTTAATAACTATATTTTATTGATTAGATTTTGCTTCATTATCTACGATTAAAACATTTCGATTTCTTTATAGTAAGTAAATGCCACATACTTGTAACTATTCAACCCTTTGCACTATAATTAGTTTCTTAATTTCTTTTCAACCAATTCTGACTTGACTTTTTCCTACTTTTGATATTTCATATAAATCTGTACATAATTAGTAAATTTTTCAATAAAACTATCCCTATTGATTTGTTTTATTAAGATTTCTGGGGGAAAAATACTGTTATCGGTTGCAAAATGTTATTGTTGAAAAAATTAACATGACATTGAAAGAAAAAAATCTGTTAAATTATGCAATTTTCTAAATCACATTGTTGAAATTGAAATTAGATGATTAAGATTAAGACGTACTCCAATGGACGAGATATTCTATTAGAACAAAATTGTAAGAGCAAAAATTCAGAACAAACAATATACATTTTTTCGAAAACAAAATTCGAAAAGGAAACTTTTGGTGGCAGTTATCTCTACTGAAGGTTCTTGGAAAAGGATAACCGCTTTTCACGGCCCTCCCAACCGATATATTTCAAAACCCATTCGTTGCAGCTTCACCGAGTGTACCTTCGCGATATTACGTGCCATTTCACGGGCCAAGCCTCAAGGGTATTCAGATTTTCAGTCATTTTCCAGACGCCGCAGGCAGCGAGGTGAAATTCGACGAACACGGTGACGGTCTGGCAAGATACGAAATCCTGAATTTCCGAAAGTCGAATCTCAGCGGTACCGATGGCTATCATTATCGGGCAAGTACAAAGATGATAAGAGAAACAGACAATAAAACAAAGAAAAAGAAAAGAACAAAATAAAAAGAAGGGGAAAAAGGAGAGGAGAGAAACGAGTTTCCTCTCAGATATCACTCCTTCCTTTTTTCCTCACAATTAATTAACGTTCGTGAAAATCCGCAAAAAAGAAAAATCGCATTTGTAGAACCTCCGTTTAATTCGCTTTCTTCGAATTACTTTTGTAAAAGTTCGCGTTCGAACTGACACGAAAGCTATCATCCTCTCTTATTGTCTCCGTCGGAAACTTTCCACAAATCGTCTCTCTCTCTCTCTCTCTCTCTCCCTCTCTCTTTTCTTTTCTTTTCATTTCTTTCTTTATTTTCTTTTATTTTCTTTTATTTTCTTTTATTTCTTTTATTTTCTTTTATTTTCCCTCTCAATTTGTATTTTTTTTATGAATTTTTGTTCTTTTCGACAAATTATAACTTCTAAATATGCTTAATTAATATTTCGTCTTATCGTGAACAACGATGAATCATTTAATTATATCAGATCTTTTCCTTTCACGGCAAATATAATTCTTGTTCTGTTAAAACCGTACGTAGTCCAGTTAGCCAACAATCGTCGACTATTTTATTAAATTAGCATCAATTAATTTATAGTTACATGCTACTATAGTTGAAATAAATATTTCATAAAAGCGTATAAACGAAGATATTTATTAAAGCATGAAAGAAATTTTCTTCTTTTTTCCTATTAGTCATATTCTCGGAAATATACTTATTTAGCTAGCCCTCAAGCGATTTTCCAAAAAACAATTAAACTTCGTTAATAAAACGAGATGTTGAAAGCGTGAAAATCCTTTTTATTTGCATATTTTATAGTACAAACTTTCTGTAATATCTTTGTATGTGAGACATCGGATCAGAACTTGTCCACGTTTTATTCCATATATTAATTCTTTTTTTTAATTTTTTTATTTTCTATTTGTTTTTATTCTTATTCAAATAAAATATTCTCTAAAGAAGATAAATTTATGATTGCAATGGGACGTAAATCTAATATTTGCATTTCTGAATTTAAAAAGATAAAGAGAAAAAGAGAAACAGATAGCTATCTGACCATTAAACGTTATTGGATCTCGAAAAAATATAGCTATCTCAATATCATATATCCGATTTACTATAAATTGCACGTATTTTATAAAAGGATTTGAAAGAAAAACATGTTGGAAGTTAATATAATATATATATATATAATATAAAAGAGAGAGAGAGAGAGAGAGAGAGAGATGAGAGAGAGGGAGAGAGATGAGAGGAGAGGAGAGGGAGAGAGAGGAGAGAGAGGAGAGAGAGGGAGAGAGAGGGAGAGAAGAGGGGAGAGAGGGGAAAGAGGAAGAGGAGAGAGAGAGAGGAGAGAGAGAGAGAGAGAAGAGAGAGGAGAAAGAGAGAGAGAGAGAGAGAGAGAGAGAAAGAGAGAGAAGAGAAAGAGGGAGAAAATAAAAACGCAAAAGATTTCAGGTCGTAGGCAAATGGTACAACTCCTTGGATATTAAGACGGACGAGATGGTATGGGCACGAGGAACAAAAGACATACCGATCTCAGCATGCTCTTTACCCTGCGAATCAGGTATGATAAAGAAGCAACAGGGTGACACTTGTTGCTGGGTGTGCGATCAGTGCGAAGAGTACGAGTTCGTGTACGATGAGTATACCTGCATGGATTGCGGGCCAGGCTTGTGGCCTCACGTAGACAAAAAAAGTTGCTACCATTTACCGGTGAAGCATATCAAGTGGAGCAGCGCCTTTGCAATAGCACCAGCTGTGATTTCTTGTCTTGGGATAGCAGCAACCTTGGCAGTAGCTTGTCTTCTCTTTCAACATCGGGACACTCCAGTAGTTCGTGCTTCTGGACGAGAGTTGACCGTTGTTCTTTTAGCTGGCGTTTTGGTCTGCTATTTGAACACGTTTTTATTACTGGTAACACCAACGACAGTTACCTGTGTCCTTCAAAGATTTGGTGTAGGCGTGAGTTTCAGCGCCGTATACGGTGCTCTTCTTACCAAGACCAATCGTATCGCCAGAATATTCGATGCAGCTTCGAGATCTGCAGTGAGACCTCGATACATCAGTCCAACCTCACAAGTTTGCATAGCGGCCGCCTTGATAGCATTCCAAATCGTCCTGACTCTTGTATGGATGGTCGTCGAGCCACCGGGCACGCGATATTATTATCCCGATCGCAAACAGGTCATATTGAAATGTAACATTCAAGATATGAGCTTTCTCTTCTCTCAACTATACAACGCTATTCTGATCCTCGTCTCCACCGTTTATGCCGTAAAAACACGAAAGATACCAGAAAACTTTAACGAAAGCAAATTCATTGGCTTCACTATGTACACGACCTGTATTATCTGGCTTGGCTTTGTACCCATTTATTTCGGAACTGGAAACGCTCACGAGACCCAAATCACGACGCTCTGTGTCGCTATTAGTCTCAGCGCATCGGTTACCCTCGTTTGTCTGTACGCACCCAAAGTCTACATTATCGTCTTCCAACCGGATAAAAATATACGAGGCAAAACTTTCATCAAGAGCACACTTTAAAGAAACAGGGTAGCAGCGCTGGAACCTCTTCAGTCACGAAATGTGAGTGAAAGTAAATCGATTGGTTATTCGATTAGATTAGATTAAATTCGATTTAAATCGACTCGATTCGATCCGATTTTCATCTTTTATTCGTACTTCGTTATCTCGAATTAGACATATCGTTATCTAACATCCTTTCTTCTTATTCGAGATCGTAACAATATAAAGCAATTTTAGGTCAATCGATCGTCTATCTTAAGGGAGTTTAATCTTTTATTTTTCCAATTATTCAATTTAATGAAGAACATCGACGTTTACAACATTGCAGTAAATTCAGACTTCTACGTGTGATGAGATAATTATAAACCCTACAATCACTCCTTCAAATTTGTTTCATCATGATAATGCCTTGCGGTATCTCCGAAATATCAAATTTTCGTCTTAAACTAAATATATATGAGTGATAATAATAATATGTACATACGTAGGAGGAGAATTTTAATAATGATGAAACATCATGTTCTATGACACATTAAAACGTAACAACGAATGATAATCTTAATGCCTTACTACGACGCACAGTTTTGTCAATAAGCGTGACCCATTTTTTATGCGGTTTTAGACTCAATGCTTTTCTTTTTCTTTTTTCCGTCAAGACAAATCTAACATATTTTCTATAATGTCTTTCAAAAGTTCTTTTTCTTTTCTTTTTTATCTGTGTATATTTTTTCGTTTTCGTTTTCGTTTTCGTGTTCGTGTTCGTGTTCGTGTTCGTTTTCATTTTCGTTTTCGTTTTCGTTTTCGTTTTCATTTTCGTTTTCGTTTTCGTTTTCATTTTCGTTTTCATTTTCATTTTCGTTTTCATTTTCCTTTTCGTTTTCTTAAACCAAATTTATTCATATTTATTTTGGAAATAATTATCACAGTTGACAAAATGTAATGAACGTGACTTTAAAGCAAAAACAATGACAAAAATTAGTCGGATGAATTGCGAATTATGAAGAGACAGAAACGATAATGAGAATACTCGGCACAATGCCAAAGCGCTTTGTAACTGGCACTCTTTAATTAGACTGTACAGAGTACATTCGCTCTCGTACTATGTACATACGTACTTGGCCAGCTCGTATATTATCGCGATCGCATTCTACGCGTTCCATTTCATATTCCGATGTGAAATTCTTCGCTAAAACGCGGCGTACACGAAAGATGCGTTTACTGAATCAAGATTACAGCTTCGTTAAATTTTTTTCGTAAACTTTGTCAAATTATTTTAATTATTGAAAAAACTTGGAGAAAGAAGAAAGAAAAGAAAAAAGGACGGCAATGGTTTTATGCGAAACTTATAATAATATGCAAAGTTATCTTTTCTTTTTTATCTGACTCTTAATCTTCCTCTCTTGGATCTCCTGTACCATTTAATTTTTAATTTTAGCCATTCGCGTTGAATATACATTAATATTGAAAAGCATAATAGCGGGCAGCAATAATTAATAATCGGTGATGTTAGAATAGTACGTTAAAAAAAATAAATAATAATTCTATAAAACGAATTTATTTATTTACATGAACGAACGTAAAATATTAGATGCTATCCAATTTCTATAAATTTATCTACTGATGTTATGGGTGTAAGGAAATATTCGGTCGAAGTCGTGACATGTGATAGTAATGAATTTATTAAATTAGACTCACATGTACAGAGAGGATTTCTATCTCATCGTTGTCTGCATCAGAGATTTTATGAATATGTATTAGATCTTCTGGTGACTTTTTAGGTAAAAGATAATTTAAAACTGTTCGGTAAGATAGAAAGACTTGATAAAATTGAGATTATTTACTTAGTTTTATCAATTCCCATTGATATGAAATGAATGATTCGTACGAATTTATCTGTTAACTTATCTATTTAAAAAATAATGAAAGACTCGATTACGATATATAGGATATAATATACATATATATATATATATATATATATATATATATATATCACTAAAAATCTAAAAATTAATGTTATCATATTATTATTTGATATTTCAGATACTGCCTGCGAATTAGTCAGCGAAAGTATGCCTTTGCAAAGTGCACTCACAGCGGCCGTACAAACTTCGGTGGGCGTAACAGAAATCTCGCTTGCACCAAACTCGTCTAGCATGACAACTAATAACGAACAGGTGGCTCAATTGTAAATCGATTCGCCAATTACTTTTACGTACTTTGACATATTCGATAAATTTGAGACATATTCGACGAGTGGATAAGTGTAAATTACTGAAGGAAAAAAGAAAAAATAATGCTATATTCCATCGTAAATTAATTTCTTCGATTAAGAAGAATATGAAAAAAAACGATGAGAGAAAGTTTACGAGACTGTGTGAATTAGAAAAAAGAAAATATAAAAATAAAAAAAGAGATAAAAAAGACAAGATACAATATCGATCGATGTTATTTCATTCGCGAATTATGTACAAAGTACATATTTCATAATATACAATATTTCGAGAGTGTGTGTTGGAGTGCAAATATTATACCTTTATCGAGATAATGTTAAAACAATAATTTGCATAATCGATTAACTTAACAGACGACGTTCGTACGAATGCTTTGTTGTGTTTTGCGTCCTTAATTCATTAATATTATACTTATTAATGTATTACAAAACACAGTGTGTATATATATGTATATCAAGACCATCGATCAATCAACCACGATCATTGTTGTCGTTATTGTTACTGTTAAAGTTATCCTTGGTATATATATATCTATATATATATATATATATATATATATATATATATGAATATACGTACATATGTATAAAAAGATATATATATCTATGTATGTAAAAAGTGTGCATCAAACGATCGTGTTGTATCACAAAAAAATTCATAAATAAGATTAATTAATTTCGAATAATTCGCGAAAAAGACGAATGATTCCACCAAACCGATTTAGCGGACTTTCTTTATAAATATAAGTAAACGAGGAAATAACGAACGAAACCATCGTGTTTCGTTTCATTCTTTACATTGTTTTAAAGAAATTCTATTAAAATGTAACATAAAAATACGTGCTCGAAAGTTTCGTTCGATCGTCTAGGTGATAAATTCAATCTCAAGATACTTTTTGAAACTATCGGAAGACAGTGAAATTCTGATAGGAAAGAAAAGAATGGTGTGAAAGTTCCTTTTTAATTAATTCGAATGTTATCGATTTTACGATATGTTAGCAACGTTTTAGAAATTTAATCTACATTAGATATACATATTCGAATTAAATATTTATTTATTTACTTATTTATACTTCTTTGTACAGTCATTTTTATTTATTTATTTATTTATTATCTATTTAGTATTATGAAATATTTGTAATTTATACTATAAGAGAAAAAGAAAAATAGAAGTTATCGAAAAACGAGCAATACAGATCTCAAACGTTTTAGATGAGAGAAATAAATATTTATTTTCGAATGATCTTGCATTTGCAAGATTTTCTCTCTCTCTCTCTCTTCATTGATCGTCCCCATCCTTGTATTCTATTAATCACATTCATATATTCTTCGAAACAAGTCGAACAATTTTTTGAATGAACGTCTGTATTTACTCGTTCGTTTTATACCCAAATCGCTTCGCACAATCGTTCATATTAATTTTCACATCTCGCTGCTATATCTGTATATTGGAATTCTGCGATTTTCTCAATAAAAGAAAGAGAATGAAAAAAGCAAACAAAAATGGAAAAAATAAAATAGAGAGAAGAACAAGGAAGTTGTACAATTACATGTTTAATGGCGTGTATCGTACAATAACTTCGCGGATTAGCACATTAGATTAAACATATAAGTCAACTAATTAAGTAAAAAATGTTTAGATAGATACAATTCGTTCTTTGTTTCAAAGTTTTCACCTTTTTCGTTAAATATCTCTGAAAAAAATTTCGTCAAGCTTTTGAATTTTGTATTAATAATTTTCCTTGTCACAATTCTGTTATCATCGCAAACATTTTTCTTACATAATATAATAAAGAAATAATGATATCAACTTAAACAAGTGAACAATTAAACGAATTACCTACTATTATTACAAAAAAGCATCATTTAAGCATATTATTTATCGTCAAGTACTAATATGAAAAAATTAAAAGCGAAAGATTTAAGAGATTTTCAAATAAATATTTAAACAATTTCAATATATTGTATGTGTGTATATATGTACACATACACACACGCACACACATATATGTACACTGTAAGAAGAAAAATATTTATAAAATATATGAAAAATTATATATATTATAAAACATAGATATATATAACTTAAATTATATAGAGTATATCTGTGTGTGTGTATGTGTATGTGTGTTCATCCTTGAAGCACAGGTAAGTAGAACTTAATAGACAAAATTCAAATTAAGGAAATTAATTAAATGAAAGTTCCTAGAAATGAAGTGGAAGGAAACTTGGCTTCTCGATCTTAAAACGAAAGCTTAGATAACTACTGGTATTATCATGGAAATCTTATTTCTTATATATTATATTATATTATATATATATAATATAATATAATATATAATATATTACATATACATATTTTCCTTGTGAAATTCTAAAAAAAAAGCCGATTGATAATACATTAATGCCTTGTCGTCAACATCGTTGTTGTCGTAATCGTTGTCAAAATGAAAAATCGTTATCACCGAACGTCTTAAATAGATTTCACATCGGCGGGAATCAACGCGTCATTTCCTGACGCGTTTTGAAGAGTGGAGAGTAAAGTATTTATCGAATTCATAACGATCATACATTTAAATATTTACATTCTTAAATATTAAGCAGTGGTGCTCATAAAATAAATAAATCGTAATTTATCGATTTATAATGAATGAGTAATAATCTTTCCAAAAAGAATATTATGTTTTTTTTCCTTTAACTACTTAAAGAGATAGAAAAAAGGAACAAATTTAAATAAAAAATAATACTAAAATACATACTATAATATATATTTTTTTAAATTAATATTACTTTCTTTTAGATTTAAATAAAAAATAAAAAACTATAATATAAAGTGTAATATTTTTTTTTAATATAATTAATCATCTGTTGATAAGAAAATACGTATAAAAGTCTTTTAGAAGTGAAATAAGTTAAAAGATTATATATACACATATACATATATATAAGAATGATATTTATTAGTTATGTTTACGAGGAACATACTAACATAGACGGTCCTTATCGTTTTACTACCATACATATTTACTACCATTATATAAATATTCATTGAATATTCGATATCGTAACTGTTCAATGATAAATGATGATAACTACTGGTTATCACCATAACTCAAGGTCTTTTGTTACTTCTATATTTCAGTCGTTCCGAAATTTCTACGCTTTTCCTCGTGTTTCTTAGACGCGGAATCTCTTTCTTTTTTTATTTTTTATCAAAATTAATTTCTCTTTCAAAATCGCGATGGCTTTCGTTTTACAATTCGGCTCCTCTCTATTCTACGATCGGTAAAGTATACGTTTACTATTTCTGCTTTGTCATTGTAAGTGTCAAAAATAATGTGTATGTGTGTGTGTGTGTATGTGTGTGTGTGTGCATCTATATGTGAAAGACAAAGAGAGAAGGGAAAACTTAAATAGAAAAAGGAAAACAAAAAATAATAGCAAAATTGAAAAATATTGTGAAAAACCAATCAGTGTTTTCGTGATTAAATTCTTTGTTCAATATTGTGTGTGTGTATGTGTGTGATATTATTCAATGGCTGTCATTCATAACTTAACATTTTTTTAAATATTTTTCATTTATTACGTTTTCTTTTTCTTTCTCTTTTTTTTATGCTATTCAGTCATAATTATACAGAATTCAATGACCTTAATGCATTATGCAAGATTATTATATCTGTATATAATAATCTAATAATAACTATGTCATAATTAAGTTTAATAAGAGAGATACAAAAACAACTTGTTGCCTTTAAAGGAAAAAAAAATAGTTCGAGTGTGTTAATTTATGAAAATGATCTCTCGAGTGTGTTTGGTGATGGTTTTCTGTCACCTTTTTATATTCATCTGTATACCGATATAGATATGAGCCAAAAATCTTATCGCACATGAATTCCTTTCTTCAAAATTTTCTTGATCCTCTCGAGAAAATCTCAAAAAATATAAAAATCGTCTTTTTTTTTATTCTCATTAATATTTTTATTATAGATCGAAATAATGTTTAAAAAAAAAAACAAATAAAATTATTAACGAGATATCGTTTAGAAATTAATCAAAACATAAAAGAATTTCGATAGATGTTATCGAAAAAATGTTCGATTCAAATAATATCGAATTGAATTAATTGAATGAATTAATATGTAATGACATTTCTGCGAGTACTTTAAATCGAGCGTAGATAGTCTGATATATATCGGAATATCCGAGACGAAAGAGAACATTTGTCTATCGAAAAACGTTTATGCAGAGTAAAAACGGCTGTACGTCGAAGCGACGTTTCCTGTCGCTGAGCTCTCTTCGATCAGGCACCATTGTCCCATTTAAGTTATCGGACATCGGAGAAGGCATTCGAGATGTCACTGTGAAGGAATGGTGAGTAAAGTGTTATTTGAGTGATTTTATCCCACAAGATCGACGTTCCCCTACTGTTTACTTATAATTTATCGAATTTCAAATGAAATGAGCAAATAACTTCAAAGTGCATTAATAATTAATTGAATAATACGAAATACCTTTCTATAGGTAATCAATCGATCTCAGAAAAAGATATGACTCTTCAATCATAAAAATTATCGATCCTTCGGAAGAAATTAACATTCTTCGTATCGATCATTCATAGATATCCACAAAATCGACATTTCCCTTCTGTTTACTAACGATTTATCGAATTTCAAATGAAATAAACAAATAATTGGAAGTGGATTAATAATTTATTGTATAATATGTAATATCTTTCTATAGCTAATCAATCGATCTTAGAAAAAGATACATTTTTTCAATCATAAAAATTATCGATTCTTCAAAAGGAATAGGCATTCCTCATATTGATCATTCGTAGGTTTCACACAAGATCGACGTTTTCTTTTTATTTTCTTATGATTTATCGAATTCCAAGTAAAATGAACAAACAATTTATTAATTACATTAATAAGATTGGTCAACAATAAAAATCTTTTTGACCTAAAAATAATCTATTTATATTGATTTCAACATAACCAAAATGAATATAAATTTCAAACTCATTGTTAACTATTGATTGTTAGCTATAGCCCATTAATGCTATAAAAGTAATTTTATGAATACTTAAAAAATTTGAAGTCAGGCAATACGTTGGTGCAACTGAGTACATAAATGCTGAATCGTTGTTGTTCATATTTTGTTTATTGTCTCTTTATAGGTTCTTTGAAGTAATCGTGGTGTTCATTTAATGTTTGTTTTTATTATGAACGCATCACTAACGGTTGAATGTGCAAGTATTATATTTAAAAAATAATAGATAATAAATAAATTCTAATGTCATATTCGTTTTTCTCATTCCAAAATTAAATGGATTTGACTATTAATATTAATGAAAGAATTTCAAAATATATTTTTGTTGTACAGTGTAGTATAATAAACATAATAGTATAGTATAAAATATTTTTCTATTGATAATCAGTTAATCATAAATAGATATTTTATTATAAAAAATGTCGATCATATGGAAGAAATTGATATTCCTCATATGAATGATCTGTAGGTTTGTAAAACCAGGTGATAGAGTGTCTCAATTCGATAACATCTGTGAAGTCCAAAGTGATAAAGCCTCGGTATCGATAACTAGTCGTTATGATGGTTTTATAAGAAAACTTCATTATAAGATAGATGAGATCGCTCTTATTGGAGAACCTTTGGTAGACATCGAGCTCGACGAGGAAAACATCGTCGAAAAGGAGCAAGAAACGAAAACAATGGAGACGGGAGAAGGAAATAACTGCGGGGAATTAGAAAAAAGGGATGATAAAGCGAATTCAGAACGTTTGACGGATATCCATTCCGAAAAGATTCAGATCATTGCAACGCCAACTGTCAGAAGACTGGCTACGGAGAACAATATTAATCTTGCTGAGGTCACCGGCACTGGTAAAGATGGACGTGTCCTCAAAGAAGACGTACTAGAACATCTTGAAAAATTCGATTTAAAAAAGATGGATGTTTCTCGGCAGCCTGGAAAAATGATTCCAATAAAAAATATTCCAAGCATATGTGGACAACCATGACACAATCCTTGGTACCATCTTTTTCTCATCTTCTTTCTTTTTGTTCTCTAATATTATATATTTTTTTTCACTTTTTTTATCTCTTTTTCCCTAATATTTTCTCTTCATCTTTTTTCTTTCCCCTTAATAATCCAACGATAAAAATAAAAATCTTTACGATTTTTTAGAATATACCACACTTCGTCTATAGCGACGAATGTGACATTACCAAATTGGTACGTTATCGAAATGAAGTGAAAAATTCATTCAAGGAACAGGGTATTTTTCTATCTCTAATGCCTTTCCTGATAAAAGCTGCCTCGAATGCTTTGCAAGTAATTCCCGAATTAAACGGTTGGGTCGACGAAGAGAAGCAATGCATACGAATTTCTGAAAGACATAACATCGGTATAGCTATGGATACTCCGGAAGGTCTAATTGTTCCAAATATAAAGGACGTTCAGAATCTCAGTATTTTGTGTATCGCTAAAAAATTGAACAGGCTTCAAGAACTCGGTAAGAAAACATCGATTTCTTTGGCTGATCTGACCGACACAACTTTTTCCTTGTCCAACATTGGTGTGGTAAGTTTCGTTTAAAAATAAGAAATGTAATTTTCTTCTCCTTGTTTTCTTTTATTTATTATCTAAAATTCAGGCACCTATGTCTTCCATTTGTTCCAGATCGGAGGTAGTTACGCACCAAAACAGTGATTCTACCTCCGCAAATAGCGATCGGAGCTTTCGGTAAAGTACAAAAAGTTACCACGTTTTGATGAAAAAGATAACGTGATAGCAGCTAATATAATCGCTGTTAGTTGGGCTGCGGATCATCGAGTGATCGCCTGGTGTTACGATGGCAAAATATTCGAACTTGTGGAATATTATGTACAACATCCCATCGAATTAGTGTTAAGATTATGAAATATATTTCATTTTGTTACGACATAATAAACAAATTGGCAGAATACGTTGATCGGTTGACTATAAACAAGACTCTTTAGCAATAAGTTCATTATGTATAATTGATATCCGATGATCTAACTAAAAGTTACTTAGATTATCGCCTTATAATTGTTTACGATATTGGAATAAATCACTCTCTTCGTTTTTTTTCTCTTTTTTTACGTACATATTTATTTCTTTATTTATTGCTGCACAACCAAATAGAATCTTTTTCGTACAGGTAAAATAGGTATCTCAACATATTGAAAATGTTGCGCTCGGTTCGGCGTTCATTGGCTTGGATTGGCTTTATGATGGACCGACCGAACGCTGACATTTGTGTTATTTTATTTTATTATTATTATTATTTGTCTTTTATATTATATACATCGATCTATTACTAGTTATATCATGTGTATGTATATTTTGAAGTATGACAATCATCTCAAACATGCCACGCTAATAAAGTGGTGGTACTAATAGTCGATGCAAAATTATAACTTTTTTTTCATAACGATACAATAATCGAGTGACGGTACCCATAACAATGTAAATAGTACGCTACGTTATTACGTTAGATTACAAAACACGTTGATGAGGACCTAATAAAAATAAAATGTTTTCACAAATAAAATAAAATACAATATTCAAAAGTATAAGGCCGAGTACGACCACTTGATTGATTTCCCATTCGCTTGACATATTTATTATGTACATTTGCGCTAAATATTTCCCTTTTTTTCAATCATACACTAACATTCAGTCATTTTGTCAAACACCACCTTAAAGGTTTCGTCCAAAAGATAGTCAGTCTGTTTAATAGTTAGAATAGTAGAAAAAGTTGTATATATTATAATATATTAATGGTCCAAATCCGTTTAATACTTAATATATTTTTAGTGATTGTTATTAGCTCACTCTATTCTCTGTAGAACGAGGAAGAAACGTCCCCCTGACTTCCATTGCTTTTCATTAACTTAATTGTATTGGGGTCCTAAAAAAAACAAACGTACAGAAAAAATATCTGTTCGCTAATAATAATACTTAAGAACCATAGAAAGAAAAAAATAAATGTCGTGTTATAGTGTCTATCATGTACAAAAAGTCATAAATTGAATTTGTACAAAGATACAAATACATATAGTAATAATATTAATAATAATAATAATAATAATAATAAAATAATAATAATAATATAATATAGACGCGAATATAAAAAAAATGTGTAGTATTTACGATGTCACGGTATCGCTTGTCACCACTGCTAGTTCATGAATAAATGCACACATCGTAAAATGTGTAAATGTCATGGTCTGTTATGACTAGGTTTAGAATTTCTCTATATAAACACATAACGTACATATCATAAACGTGATACAAAGCTGCTCTCGTGCATAAAAAAAATAATAATATAACTCTAAGTAAAGATAGATAATCTTAAGAAGTAGTTCCATTTTTTTACAAGATCTTCACCTCTTATCATTAACTTCCAGAAAGTATTGTATAATCTATATATAAATTAACATCAGATATATTAAGAATCATCGCAAAAATAATTATATTTATAGTTGGAAGTACGTAGATCGATTAATCTGCCTCTTTTTCTTTTTTCTTTTTTTTTTTTTAACATATTAACTTGTATATCATTAAAGATTTGCACTGGAGTATCGTATATTACAACTTATCGTATCATAGTTAAATATATTAAGTAACTACAAATACCTACACATTTAGAAATAAGAATTTCGAAAAAAATTTTCTTTGTCCCCTTGTTAGTTACTCTTTTTTTCTTACTGAGTTACGTTAAGAAAGAAGGAACTGCTTTGAAATGATATACATATGCGTGTAAGTTCATCTTTGTAAAATTTATACATTTAAGTGCAACTCTCTCAAATGCAATTCTTTTCAAAATGCATCTTGTATCTCTTTTGTATAATTTATCTTCTTTATGTAACTAACAATTCCTTATAGATTCAAGCAATATAGTATAATTGTTTAAGATATATAACCAATATCTTTTAGACAGTTGAATCTATTCAGTTTGGTGAATGTAAATTTATATATACCTATGTAAACATGATTATTATTTAAATGCAACAACACACTGTGCAAATTTAGTTATATACTTGTGTTTCATTATAAATGCAGTAATCTAATCTAACATTGTGTGTATGACATGATGTAATAAGATTAATATTAAGTATACCAATTCCAAGAATTGGATAATTACATATATATAACTCCAACTTAAAGTAAAATTAAAGTATGGATTGATAATATATGTGCGTGTGGGTATTATTGCTTTCTTTAAAAATTCAAATTAAATTCAAATAACATTGAATTTCTAACTTTCCTACAGGTTTTTATTCTAATTAATTTTATTAAAATTATATTAATTTGAGCTATCTGTTCCTTATATGATTCTAAATATTTCATTATATGCTACTGTATACTTCTGTGATAATTTTCTACTTGTCAATACAACTTTATAAAAAAAAAAAAAATACTGAAAATATAATATCCTACTATCGACTGTTATAAAGCATAGTTTTTAAAAGATATACATTTGTTTCTCAAAATCATGAGATAAATCACAACCATGATAATAAGTTCTTATTGTTAGTCTGTTAAATTATTATTTGTACCAAGTTAAGGCTAAATATTATAAAATTGTTTAAATCACAAAAAAAAATAACTGTACTTTGTAATGAGGAGCCTTTGTAAATAAGAGGAAAGAAATACAGTATATACATACTGCAACATAAATCTAACAAATATACACATATACTATTGTGTGAAGAATCCAATCAGTCATAGATAATATAAAAATATTAATAACTTTGATGTGATCAATAATAATGAACTGAACTATATAAACATTGTTACTTAATACGGCACATAGAAGAATATCTTTTTCTTCTTTCTACATATTAACAAGGTTCCTACAGAAAAATATTATTTTATAGTTTTAATTATCCATCACATTCACACAAAATATGCTTCTATATTCTTTAATAATTATGAGATTAATTTGCTTATAAATACAAATGAAAATATAATATAATAGAATTATTTGCATATTTGAAAATACACATACATATTTATCTTGTTCCAAAAGTTATTATACATTGTGATATAAATTTATAAAAGTTATAGAAAATATAAGATAATATTCGCGCGCATCACGAATTATCAAGAATATAGCAAATTATACATTTTGCAGAGACAGATATACGTATGTCTGTAGAAACCCTGTTCATCTATAATTAATAAATCTTTTATATAATTTATGCATAACATGTGTGTGTATTTATCTATATGTATGTGCATAATTAATAAATAATATTTTGTTTTCTGGCACATTATTAATTCTCGCAAAAGAGAACAAGTTGACATAATTCAACTGTTTAAACAACATCACAGAACTGCATACAAATATGAAGTTCTGCTTTTTAGATAGTTAAGATTCAAGAAAGAACCTTGTCTAGTCTTCTACTAGTAAAAACACGTTTATACTGTAAGGACCAAATACTATATCTCATTCCATAAAAAATGTTAAAATTTTAAAAAATAACATATTCAGACATTATTATATAGATCACATTTTAGTTTGCCCAAGTATCTCCTCAAAAAGCTTAAAGTTATTGCATACTATAAGCATTTTAAGTATCAATTTATACATGGCATTCTTAGCAAACATACAACACTGGGATACAGTTACATTCATTAATAAATTTGGTTTTAGAACATCCAGGTGAGAACTTCTATGTAGATCGCAATTTTAGTTTTATACACGATAGTGTACTTTTAAAAAGATTTTTCATTTTTCATTATTGATGACGACTGATCATACATAGATACCACGGCACCAGTAGCGCGAGAACGGCAACTGCATTATATGATCAGATTTGGTGAAATCTATTCCATCAACTTCTAAAATTTTATCACCAGGTCTAAGAGTACCTTGAGCGGGGCCATCGATTTACTTTTGTCACAATAATACCCTGAGATAGGAGATTCATGTATAGTTCCATAATTGTTATTGCATATACATATATATATGTGTATATATATATGTATGTATATATATGTATAGTGGTGTGTCAAATAAAAAATACATAACGAATAATTAAATTAAAAAACTTTTATTGATATACCACACTAGAAAAATATTAATGTTGAATACACTTACAGTTTCAGCTCCTGCGACACCACCAGCTATACTAAATCCAAGACCAGGGTTTTTTTTTACTTGAACAGGCAACTATAAAAGAGTAAACATTATATTTTTACAAATTATAGGTATTGCCAACATTAGTACATATTATAATTAACGTACCACATTTGCATTTTGTGAGGTCAAACATCATTAAATCGTGGTCTTCTTTCTAATGTTAATGGGTTCATTAGTTATCTTATGTACTTTATTATCTAAATATATTGTTATTCAAAGATTTGTTACTAGCTGAAAGTAACGCATACTTCTATCGGAGCCTGCTCGTTTTCACATCCATACAATTTGTAATAAAGAATCAGAATTATGACAAATATCGTTCGTACTTGTTTCGTTTTTACTATATTTTCCATTTTATTATCATTTGTATTATCACATGATATATGTATATTTGAATATGCCATTTGCTATTTTCTTTAATTGATTCAAGTTTTTTCTTGTGAAGAAAGTGGACTCCTATACTTTTTTTCCTGTAATAGGAGATGTAGGTTATACTTAATACCTTTAATGTTTTCGGCAATCGCATTCTTCCATAAGTGAGTTTACACTTTTATTCAATGTATCATTGTTGCAATTAAATTTACAGTACCGAATGTTTTGTTCTTAGAACTGGTATTTTACTTGGTTTAAAAAACCGATCAGTCTCAATTGTTTGATCAGATTTGTTGTCTCTGGCGATGATACAAGATCATTAGTATTAAGTGCCATTTTTTTTTCATTAGCTGAAGCATTACTTCTTTCTTTATCATCGAATGTAGGATTTTTTATAGCTGCATGAACATATTCCTCTATTTTAACAGGTTCTATATTTCCATTTGATTTTGGATATCATCAACCTTAGAGATGGTTAGATGTATTTTGTAAGTTTGTTACATGATTTCTTGATGTAATACTAAAAAAAATTCAAAATCATTTATATTCTTATTATCCTATCATTACCATAAAATAAGATGTGTGTATATGCGTATATATGTATTAGAACTTACTATTATTAAATTGTTGAAAAAGTGCAGCCTTTTTGGAAAATGCAGCTGCAATGTGATATGGTGGTGGAACTGGGGGAAATTCATTTGATCTTACTTGCTCGAACTTTTCCCATCAATATAATAGAAGTATTATAGGTTCTATAAATTTATCAGATTCCACGATCTTAGCTATATTTGCTTTAGAGTAGTCATCTGCATCCAAGTAGAATTTACGTAATCTGCTACTGTAGGTGTCTTGGCAGATAATCAGATGTAGGATTGCGTACATACTTTGCTTCTCGAATATCGGGACTCTTTTCTTTTGCAAAGTACTGTTTATTAGCCTCATCTGAGATTCTTCTGAATTGGAGTGTTCTTTTTTCCTGATGCACTATTGACTTTGCCAGAAACATTACAATCTTACAATCTTTTGGTAATGATCAATTGTTGATATAGATAAAGATAAACTCAGAAATCAAATAACATTACATTAGGATGTCTATACTCAAAAAATATGTTTAAAATTTTATTGAATGTAAATACCTTATTAGTAAAAACCTTGTGAGAATGAAGTGCCAGATTTGGATGCATTTTCTAAGTAGATAAGGTTTTGTAATGATAGCTTCTTTAATCATTGTCTGCTGTTCTAAATTCATCTGAAATTGTAAATTTGTATTTATTATAAAATTTTGCTCAACTATATAATATTTTCTGAACATACTTTTTGGTCATGTGTAGTTTGATGATGTAAATTGCGAGCATGCCTGGCAAGATTACGTAATTCTTTTGGATAAGGAGTAGGTGCTCGATGAAGTGATTGGGAACTTCAGATTCTACTCAGCAGCGAAACATATCTTTTCCCAGATCCAATTATCGAGCTATTGAAATTGGTCCTACAGCCTTGTGCCATTTCTAACAATACAGACGTAAACGATTTATTATAACATTAATTATATTATAAAGAAATAGATTGTAAATTTTACAAAACTAAAATATAATTAAAGAATTTTGGTTTATTCTAATTTATTTCATTAATTATACTTTACCATTTCAGTCTTCATCTTGCTGATCATTATCCACTATAGCAGCAGTAATATTTACAGTATTTATATAAGTTTACTCACTAAATGCACGCATGTTACATATTATAAAATGAATCTAAACTTACGTTCAAGATCTTGACGTTGCTTTTGAGGTAACATAAAGCAACTCAATACCATCATATCTTCTTCACAATTAAATTCTTGTTGTAATGGAACCAATGGTTGACTTTGATTATCACTTAACCATAGTGCTTTTAAATTAGTTAAATTTAACATGGAAACTGGTAAAAATTTGATACAATTATTCACAAGATTAAGTACTCTTAACGAAGATAAATGGCCCATTTCTGGCGGTATACACGTAAGATTATTTGATCGTAAAGAAAGCAAAGATAACGCAGTACAGCTTCCAATTTCTGGTGGTAAACATCGCAAATAGTTATTGTCTGCATTTAAACAATGCAATTTTCGTAAAAGTCCTATAGAAGACGGTAAATACTCAAGGAAATTCTTAGTGATTATAAGCTCTTCTAAGCTTGACATCTGACCAATGTCATTTGGCAGTGCATTTAATTGATTGTCATCAATTTTAAGTGTCACAATTGTACGTAAATAACACAATGTATCTGGAAGCTGATAAATTTCATTTGATGAGAGGTTCATTATTGATATATCTCTCCACCCTCGTATTTCTGATGGAATAAGATGTACTGCATTCATAGTGCAATCAAAATGATTTAAAACGATATAGCTGTTCAATATTTGGAGATATACGTCGTCTATTCATTACCATCTATCCATAATTCAGTAAGATTACACAAGATCACCAACAAACTTCAGGCTACAGATAAATTAAAATTCAATAATTAAAAAAAATTTATAACAATAGTCATCCATTACTATTATACTTACTAATTCGGTGAAATCATTGTTACCAATATCAAGCCTTTGCAAATTCACTAAACGGCTCATGCTTTTGGGAAGTGTCATCATATTATTTTCTCGAAGTTCCAATGTCCTTAAAGCTGAAAGCCGCCCGAAATTAGCTGGAAGATATTCTATATATGCATCATTTATATATAGTTCCCGTAATCCAACAATATGTGTAATAGCATCAGGAAATCTTTCAAAAGGATTAACACTATATCTATAGAACGAAGATTTTTACATTCTTTTATACTATCTGGTAACTCTTTTATACCTGAAATAGAGAGATGATTTAGTAAAAATTAATGTATTTCATTTAATTTTATATATAATAGGAGTATTAAATATATACTAACGTTTTTACCTTAAGTCTAAATATTCAAGATTAATTAACGATGCTATGGCGGGTGGTAAAACAGTACTTCATTATCGCTAAGGGAAAGTATTCTCAATTCATGGCACTGGAAGAGTGGTCTTGGAAGATCCTTTATCTGCAGAATATATTGTAATGTTTTATAAAAGAATTAATCTATTATAAAAATTAAATTAAATTAGCAAGTAAAAAATAATATAGAAATACATTATTAATAATAATTGAATTTCAACAATATAACTGCATATTTACCCTATTGGCATCAAGATATAATTTCTCCAATGTTCTCTCATAAATGAACACATCAGGTGGTACATCATAAAGATTACAGTGATTTAATTGTAATTCACAAATATCTTCTTCCTGTGCTCTCAGACATGCAGCGCACTGCCACCAGGCACTACCCATTTCATTAACTATATACGTGAGCCAATGTTACCCTGCTAATTATTTAATTAATAATAATTTGATAAGATTTACTAATATATTAATATCATGAATATCTTCTATAAAACATAAGGTTATTGAAATCAAAAAGGTATTGTAATATTACCTGTTGTCTGTTAAATAAGTTTGAACATTTAACACACAGTGCTTCAATGTTTATTTCCGTCAATTATAAATGTACATGAAAAAAATACGTTCACATAGAAATCATTAAAATCATTCAGCCGTCATGGGGTCGACATATCGTTTTTTTCGAGATGGTCGTGAGAGATTTATGTTCCCTCGCACCATTGCGACTCGATGAAACACAAGATATCAAAGATCAGAAGATTCTTTGATTAAAAAAATATAACGATAATAATTGGCACTAAAGAAATGTCAAAAAATGGAGGTTATCGAATATTTCTCTTAAATAATCTATTTTTCTTCACACCATAAACGTTTTAACATTTATTTATACTTACCATACTGACATTTGACAATTTCAAAGAAATTTAATGTAACGTAATATATTACAATATGATTTTATTATTGTAATAATTTGATGCATTTGAATAGTCTCAAACTTTTTATTTCACAAAACAACTTTTATCATAGCATAGAACATTAGATAGAACAAACGAATCGAATGTTTTTTATCCGACTAGTATACGTACACATATCAAGTTATAAATCATTTGAAATATTTCACAGAATCATTCGTATATATTAAGGTTGTTCATCACCTTTCGTTCGAACCGTGACTTCAGCGACAAGTATGGACAAAATATGAACTACAAACGCAAGCGGGAAATATTTTCTCCACCGTGTGCTTATCGTATCGATATATAAGCTTGTATAGGTTATACTCTTTCATGTGTGACCTAACAATTGAATTGGTGTATAATAGAAATTTATGTACATAGTAAAAATAGTAGTATATCTAATAAAAGCAGAAAAAAATCATATGTTAAAACTTCTTTGAAGATAGATTAATTGAAAAGTGTTTGTTAAATTTTATATTTTTTATTTCTGTTTAAACTCATATAAGCAGCTAAAGCTTATTTAAGCAACTATTAGCTCGATATAACACATTTACAATAGAATATACAAGGATATAAAATATTATATACATTATGCTAAAAATAATATCGTGCATCTAGATCTTACATAGATCTTACGTAGAAATTGCCGCATATGGAGATTCACAAATTGACGATGACTCTATTCTTTTTAAATCAAATTAAATTTCAATCGCGTTCAATGCCTTTCGGAAAAAAACGCGAAAAATCAGTAGTACCACGAAATCTATTTAATTAAAAAATAGTAAAGAACCATTTCAAATTTCATCTAATCGAAAAATTTTATCTTCTTCCGTATAAAGATTTAAATTAGTATTTATTCAACACAATCGATTTTAAATCGATAATACCGCAAAATCTATTTGTCATATCTATGCATTTCATTATCATTTTTATAATCTGCACGAATCATGAATAACTCTATATTCTTGTAAATATAATTTTCAAATATCTGTAACTCAAAATATTCCGCAATTTATATCGAAAATGAAAAATTCTTAACCTTTAATCTTTCTGTAATAGCATGCAAGTAAAAAATATGACATATATTTAAGTGTGCTTGTTTGACCGTCATGTGCGTCTTTACCCAGCGCAGTTTCAACTGCCATATCTTATACGTTTCGTAACTATGACTTTAATCTAGAGAATTTAAATTTATAGAAATAAAAAATTAATGAAAAATAATTATGAAAAATAAAAGAAGGAATTTAATTAAACTTAAAAAAAAGAAATAAGTGAAAAATGTATACGACCTGACTTTAATAATAAAAATCCATAAAATATGAAATAATCCTATTTGCTGCATATGCATGGAAAAATGGGACCGAAGACGGAAAATATCATCTTAGTTTTTCAAATCTACCGTACACCCATCATCATAAAAACATTTTGAGCGAGAACATAGTAAAATTAAAATATGACTAAGAGCCATTCTTAAAAGGTTCGAAAATAACTCAATAGCCTACAGTTGCTCTCTAAACCATAGTTTGTTGGAGTTTCTTCGGTATATAGCCTCTTCTTTGTTTCGTACCTTAACCACTGCTGCAGGGCATTCCATGACAACGATTAGTGCTAAAGAATTAGAATCATCTCTGATTCTAAAATATGGAAGGAAAACGACAACCCAATACAATCCTGAAAAAATAACTTGAGCTTTTTGTAGGTTGTTATAGGTTGAGTTTATCTTTAATGATGCACTGACTCTAATGCGCGATAATTATTCATTAATAGCGAGATGACACTCTACTTAATTCGTGAAACTTTATTGTCCTGTGTAAATATAATCTATGTGATCGTTAAAAATATTTTTTTCAAAGGTTCAATTCAAGTATACTTGTTATTTAAATCGTAAAATACGATAAAATTTTAATCAATAAACAAGCATTGCTTCTACTTCATGATTTTTTATTTATTATTTTATTGATTATTTTACAATAATCAATGCCTTCATTGCTCTGCACAATGAAGTTCCGAAGTAGAAAAATAAAAATAAAATTATTAGTATCATTATTATAATAAGAAACTGTTGAGTATATTGAGGAAATATTTAATATAAAAATTATTATCCGACACATTACTACTTCGTGATTATATGTACTATTATTTAAATATTAGTTAAATATACTCCATGTATATTATACATTGTTAAAATAAATATAAAATAATTTAAATTATATGTTATTTAAGCTTAGTCGTTTGACCGTAGAAGGTCAAAACTTCGATGTTTACTTGTCAGAATGTAAAAGAAAACTGATTTAATAACCGTAAAAATCATTTGAGCGTTCGTTTTTGTTAATATTACATGCAGTTAATAACTCCGAGTTAAAAATTTATGTTCATTGAAATATCAAATTAGAATTATTTTATATTTAACATTTGTTACGTATTATGTAAAGTTTAAACGGATGTAATATTATTTAAGTATTAGTTCATTATATTCCGTATACTTTTACATTGTTTAAATAATGAGAAAATTATTGAAAATATAAATTATTTAAGTTTAACCACATGCGTAGAGAGAATTTCGATGTTTATTCGTCGAAATGTAAAAAAAAAAGAATACTATAGTACTCGAAAATTGTCAAAATCAATTGAAAGTTCGTTTTCGTTGATATTACATATAGTCGATGATCCCTAGATCGTAATTTAAATATATTGAAATATTAAATTAAAATTATTTTGTATTCAAAATGTGTTACGAACTATGTAATCTTTATAAAAATGAATAAACAATTATGATAAATTATTTTGGTATAGCTATTAAAAACTAGTTAAGTTCTCTATAATATATATCGCTAGTATATAAAATATAAAAAGAAATTTTTCTAAAATTTCTAAAATTACTATCTTAGAAACTATGGCTCTTAAGCACAAATGGCTAATCACATATTTCCTTTTTTTTCCATAGAATCAACTGTTCAAGTCTTATTAAAATTCCCGAGTGAGTTACCTTGGTTTCTCCGTGTGAACATTGCAAAGCACGTTCTTATGTTTGGAATGGATCGAAACATTTGAACATCAATTTATGCTCGCATAAGCAAGTAATTATCTATTTCACGGAGCGACATACACCACTTAGCATATATATAAAAATCAGTAATGGGGGTACAAGCTTCTTCTCTTTTATTCGCAGATTTCAAGAGGCGCCACTATACAAAACTTATATTTTACGAAAAATATCGAAAGTAGCATTTACGTCAACAATGAATCCAAATGTAATACTTCACCGATTTTGATAAAGAAGGTCTCATTTTAAAGATAAAGTTTTAAACATGGAAATAACTTTGTCGAATTTTTGGGAAAGCTTTATATCTATATATAAACGAAGAAACACTATTTTTGACACAATTTTTTTCCAAAAAAATAAAACTTTTTCAAGAATTTTTTGAAATAAATGTCAAATTAGGTAAAACCAAAAAATATTAAAAAAATATTAAATATAAGAAAGACTACATCATAAGACTGTTTTTCATATTTCTAACTAAAAATTAAAAAAATAGTTGTTTCGTTTAAAATTCTAATTCAAAACGACTATAAAAGAATTTGACCGATATATGTGGCGCTTCAATCGCAAATGAATATTCCTTATCCTTATATTTTAGATTATTAAAATTCATAAAAATAATTATGGAAATTGTTTACGATAATAAAATATACATAGCTATTATTTATCATTTTTAATTCTATCGTTATTTATTTTGTATGTTCATATGTGATTTGTGGATAACTATCTCATTCCTTTATTTCATATGTATAACATCCTCATGATCGTAATATAAAATTCTACATCCTTTCTATATATCTTTAAGTTCATGCGTGTTCGTAATTTCTGCTTTGTATAGAGTCGATCTGATAATAAACTTCGTGTGGTTTTTCAGTTTTGTTGTTAGTCTGTTAATAATTGAAAAATTATTGTTAATAGTTCCTTTTTAAGTTGAAAATGGAATGAAATTAAAATGGCAGTTCCATCTGTATCTTTGTCAACGAGAAACAAGAAACATTTTCTTGGTGTACCTGCTCCACTCGGATATGTAGCTGGTGTCGGAAGAGGGTAATTTAAACGATACAATTTATTACACTGTTTATATATATACATCAAAACTAAACAAAAATTAATTTTTTTTAGAAATTCATTAAAATTTAATTTATTTTAGAGCCACTGGATTTACAACACGATCTGATATCGGTCCAGCACGAGATGCTAATGATGTATCGTAAGTATTGCTCTATATGAATAGAGGAGTAGTATAAATAAATGTCGAACAATCTGAAAGTCAAGATTAGAATGGAACAAGACTAATTTGTAAACTATATGATAATTTATTTTATCCATTCATTATAATGTTTTGTAGGTATTATTGTGTCATTTGTTTCTAATTAATATAATGACTGCAACAGTATAACGTAATAGCCTTTCAAATATTCTTATAGTATTGATATCTTTGTTCATTTAATATATGCTTTTAAATTAATTATTTATTATCTTTAATGTATATAGAGATGATAGGCATGCTCCTCCTACAAAACGTACAAAGAAAAAAGAAGAGGAAGAAGAAGACGAAGAAGACTTAAATGATTCTAATTATGATGAATTCTCTGGTTATGGAGGTTCTCTTTTTAGTAAAGTTAGTATATTTATTAGCAATATTAGCAGAATATTCAAAATGTTATTCACATTATTGTCAATATTTAAAAATACTTTTAGGATCCCTATGATAAAGATGATGAAGAAGCTGATGCAATTTATGAAGCAATTGATAAACGAATGGATGAAAAACGTAAAGAATATAGAGAAAAACGTTTAAGAGAAGAATTGGAACGGTATCGTCAAGAACGTCCTAAAATCCAACAACAGTTTTCAGATTTAAAAAGAGAATTAGTTAATGTTACTGAGGATGAATGGAAAAATGTTCCTGAGGTTGGAGATGCTAGAAACAGAAAACAAAGAAATCCTAGAGCAGAAAAATTCACACCATTACCAGACTCAGTATTAGCAAGAAATTTAGGTGGCGAAACTTCTACCAGCATTGATCCATCAAGTGGTTTAGCATCTATGATGCCCGGCGTAGCTACACCTGGAATGTTAACACCAACTGGAGACTTAGATTTAAGGAAAATTGGACAAGCAAGAAATACCCTTATGAATGTAAAATTAAATCAAGTTTCTGATTCTGTAGAAGGACAAACTGTTGTCGATCCAAAAGGATATCTTACTGATTTACAGAGTATGATTCCAACATATGGTGGAGATATTAAGTGAGTGAATTTTATTTATTTAATTTGGATAATAGAAAGTTGCATTGATTAATTTATATTTTTATTTATTTCTTAGTGATATAAAAAAAGCAAGATTATTATTGAAATCATTACGAGAAACCAATCCTAACCATCCTTCTGCTTGGATTGCATCTGCTCGATTAGAAGAAGTAACAGGAAAAGTTCAAGCAGCACGAAATTTAATAATGAAAGGCTGTGAAGTGAATCCAACATCTGAAGATTTATGGTTAGAAGCTGCAAGATTACAACCACCTGATACTGCAAAAGCAGTAATCGCTCAATCAGTACGACATATTCCAACATCTGTCAGAATATGGATAAAAGCTGCTGACTTAGAAACTGAAGCAAAGGCAAAAAGAAGAGTTTATCGAAAAGCTCTCGAACATATTCCGAATTCTGTAAGATTATGGAAAGCAGCAGTTGAATTAGAAGAACCAGAAGATGCTCGTATTCTTCTTAGTCGAGCTGTAGAATGTTGCCCAACTAGTGTTGATTTGTGGCTTGCTTTAGCCAGATTAGAAACCTATGATAACGCAAGAAAAGTTCTTAATAAGGCTAGAGAAAATATCCCAACTGATAGACAAATTTGGACTACAGCTGCTAAGTTAGAAGAAGCCAACGGAAATAAACACATGGTAGAAAAAATTATTGATCGAGCTATATCTTCTTTAAGTGCAAATGGAGTTGAAATTAATAGAGAACATTGGTTTAAAGAAGCTATGGAAGCAGAAAAAGCTGGAGCAGTACACTGCTGTCAAGTTATTGTTAAAGCCATTATTGGCTTTGGTGTTGAAGAGGAAGATAGGAAACATACTTGGATGGAAGATGCAGAAACTGTAAGTTATTGTAATTGTTATATTATGTCTATTAATTTTTCGTATATAAAATAAATATAAATACAATTTTATATATATTCTAGTGTGCGCAACAAGGAGCATTAGAATGTGCAAGAGCAGTATATGCATATGCATTAACAACATTCCCTAGTAAGAAATCTATTTGGTTACGAGCAGCTTATTTCGAAAAAACATACGGTACACGTGAATCTTTAGAATCCTTGTTACAAAGAGCAGTTGCACATTGTCCTAAAAGTGAAGTACTCTGGCTTATGGGAGCTAAATCTAAATGGTTGGCTGTAAGTATTTATAATTATATCTTTTGTACAAATTATATTTTGTATTTTTATTTTCTATTATATTGCTCATAATCTATATTTTTTCTGATGTGTATTATAGGGAGATGTACCTGCAGCAAGAGGCATTTTATCTCTAGCTTTTCAAGCAAATCCAAATTCTGAAGAAATTTGGTTAGCAGCTGTAAAATTGGAATCAGAAAATGCAGAATATGAAAGAGCACGACGTTTACTTGCAAAAGCTAGAGCATCTGCTCCTACGCCAAGAGTAATGATGAAGAGTGCTAAGTTAGAATGGGCTCTTAATAATCTTGAGGCAGCTTTACATCTTTTAAAGGAAGCCCTTGAAGCATTTGAAGATTTTCCTAAATTATGGTTAATGAAAGGACAAATTGAAGAACAACAAGGAGATCTGGACAAAGCATTAGAAACTTATAATCAAGCTGTAACTATATTTTTATACTCTGTTGTATTTTTTATTTTCTATTAGAAATTTATATTTACTTTTCAATATTTTTAGATCAAAAAATGTCCTAATTCAATTCCTTTGTGGCGTTTATTAGCACAATTGGAACACAGAAAAAATCAAGTAACAAAAGCTAGATCAGTTTTAGAAAAAGCACGACTACGTAATCCCAAAAATGCAGAATTATGGCTTGAAGCCATTAGAAATGAATTAAAATCTGGTGGTGTACGTGATATGGCACATACTTTAATGGCAAAAGCATTACAAGAATGTCCTACATCAGGATTACTTTGGGCAGAAGCAATCTTTATGGAACCACGGCCACAACGAAAAACAAAAAGTGTTGATGCTCTTAAAAAATGTGAACATGATCCACATGTTCTTCTTGCAGTATCAAAGTAAGAATTTATTGTGTACCTATAAATTTTAATAATTAATATTTCTAATTATTTTAAATATGTGTTATTTGTTATAGATTATTTTGGTGCGAACACAAAATTTCTAAGTGTAGAGACTGGTTTAATAGAACTGTTAAAATAGATCCAGATTTAGGAGATGCATGGGCTTATTTTTATAAATTTGAACTTCTAAATGGAACCGAAGAACAACAAGAAGAAGTTAAAAAAAGATGCATTGCTGCAGAACCACACCATGGTGAAAATTGGTGCAGAATATCTAAAAATATTGTAAATTGGTGTTTAAGTGTAGATCAAATTTTGATAATAGTTGCAAAAGATTTAAAAATTCCTATATAAGTAATATAACGTTTTTTTGCACAATATATGCATATTGTACATATTTAAATAAAAAAAATTATATTCATTTAAATAAACTTAAAAATTAATTACTTTGATAATATAATAAAGTAAAAAATAGATCTGATTATGTTAATCCTTACATTTTTTTTTTTATTTTTCTAATATCTATATTTTATAAATTAAATAATATATATATATATGTTATATATATATATGTTATATATATATATATATATATGTTATATATATATGTTATATATATATATATATATATATATATATATATATATATATAACATATATAAATTAATTCAATTTATAATTTACTTAATTTGTATTTTATTTCATTCATTCCTTTAAGAGAAATATATAATTAATTTAAAGAATAAACTGAAACCTTTAAAATTCATGTAAAAAATATCTTCAATAATTTCTTTTCTTCATTTTTTCTTTTTTTTAGAAATTCTGAAATTTATATATAACCTAAACGTATTATGGTATGAATAAATATTATTATACAAAAGTCAAGGTTATGTTTTCAAGTAACTGGAGCTTAAGTTCAGCCACCATGATTTATTGATTTTACGAAGCGCCTCTGAAAGCACTCGCATGGAAACAAAATGTTTTAACATAACCTTAAAGTATCTTTCTTTTTCATGCAGAACTAATATAGCAATATTTTAAAAACTTGTCTCACACAAATATATTCGAGAAAATAAAAGTTTGATGATGTATTAATAATTGCAAACATGACAAATACACTTGTACAACAATATGTTCAACGACTTAAGTCAAGACATGAAGAAACACGTACTAAAGCAGCAAAGGATTTATGTTTTTATGTTAAAACAGAACTACGTGAGGTTTCTCAAGAAGAGATTACAGCATTTATGGATGAATTCAATCATCATATATTTGAAATGGTATCTAGTTCTGATATGAATGAAAAAAAAGGTGGCATATTAGCTATAATTTGTCTTATTGGAGCTGATGTTGGTAATATAAATACACGCACTATAAGATTTGCAAATTATCTGCGGAATCTCTTACCATCTAATGATGTTGGAGTTATGGAATTAGCTGCAAAAACTGTTGGCAAACTAGCATTAGTTTCTGGAACATATACAGCAGAGTATGTAGAATTTGAAGTAAAACGTGCCTTCGAATGGCTTGGAGGAGATAGGCATGAAGGGAAACGTCATGCAGCTGTACTTGTACTAAGAGAACTTGCCGTGTCAATGCCAACATATTTTTTTCAACAAGTTACTCCTTTTTTTGATCTTATATTTAATGCAATACGTGATCCAAAACCTGTGATACGAGAAGGTGCTGTTGAAGCTTTAAGAGCAGCACTTGTTGTTACTGCTCAAAGGGAAACAGCAAAACAAATGCATAAATCACAATGGTACAAACAGTGTTATGATGAAGTAATGGCAGGATTTGAAGAAGTATATGCAAGAGAAAGAGGTGTCAACAGAGATGATAGAGTACATGGTTCGTTATTAGTATTAAATGAATTACTAAGATGTAGTAATGTACAGTGGGAAAGAAATTATGAAGCTTTAATGGAAAGGTTAAATTGTTCTGCACAACAAAATGAAAATGACATACAATCATTAATGCCTAGATTAAAAACAACAATAGTATCTAAATGGGCAGGAACATCTCAAAATTCTTGTGGGCCTCAACATGCATTATATCCAATACATGAGTCAGCAGTTTGTCGATGTTTAATGCAGGAGAGGTTGGACGATATTTATACAGATGTAATGAATCAAAGAATATCAAGAAATCCACATATTCAACATGCATTAATGATGTTATTACCAAGATTAGCAGCATTCAATAAGCAAAAATTTACAGAGGACCATTTAAAAGAATCTATGGCCTATCTTTTAATGACCTTAAGAGCTCGTGAAAAAGATAGATATGCAGCATTTATGACTATTGGTTTTATAGCTGTTGCAGTTGAAGATTCTATAAAACCATATCTTTCAAAAATTATGGAAGTTATAAAATGTTTATTACCATCAAAAGAAACACCTAATAAAAAACGTGGTACATCTTTGGAACCTGCAGTATTTATATGTATCACTCTTTTAGGTCATGCTGTAAAGCGTACTATAGCATCTGATGTGAGGGATCTTTTAGAACCAATGTTAGCAACTGGATTAAGTCCTATTCTAACAACTTCTCTTAGAGAGTTGGCACACAGTGTACCATCTTTAAAACCAGATATATCACAAGGTCTTTTACGAATGCTATCTCAAGTTCTAATGCAGAAGCCATTAAGACATCCTGGAGCACCCTGGACTGTAGCTAGCCCTGTATCCATGCCATCAACAGAAGTAGATGTTCCTTCTACAGTTCTTGCATTAAAAACACTTGGCACATTCAATTTTGATGGTAATCCTTTATTACAATTTGTGAGAAGATGTGCTGATCATTTTTTAACATCAGAACAGCCAGAAGTTCGACTAGAGGCTGTAAAAACATGTTCTCGATTATTAAGGTTGGCACTAAATCAACCAGGACCTACAGTAACTAACACTGTCTCTACAGTTCTTGGAAAATTATTAGTCGTAGGAATTACAGATACAGATTCTGATGTACGAAAATCAGTTTTAGCCTCGTTAAATGACTCATTTGATATTCATTTAGCACAGGCAGAAAATTTATCTGCATTATTTATTGCTATGAATGATGAGATGTTTGATATAAGAGAACAAGCAATCAGAACTATAGGACGACTCAGTAATATGAATCCTGCTTATGTGATGCCATCCCTTCGTAAAACACTTATACAATTCCTTACTGAATTGGAACATTCTGGAATGGGTCGTAATAAAGAACAAGCTGCCCGCATGTTAGATGAACTAGTAGTCAGTGCACCACAACTTATTCGACCATATATGGAACCAATTTTAAAAGTTCTTGTTCCAAAATTAAAAGAAGCGGAATCAAATCCTGGAGTAATATTAGCCATACTCCGTGCTATAGGAGATTTAGCAGAAGTTAATGGTGCTGAAATGCAACAATGGATGCCTGAATTATTATCAATATTACTTGAAATGTTAGTAGATGCTAGTTCACCAGAGAAAAGAGGTGTTGCTTTATGGGTTCTTGGGCAATTAGTTGGAAGTACAGGACATGCAGTAAAACCATACATGCAATATCCATCTCTATTAGATGTACTTATTAATTTTTTGAAAACAGAACAACAACCAGCTATCAGAAGAGAAACTATTAGAGTTCTTGGATTATTAGGAGCTTTAGATCCATATAAACACAAAATGAATCTTGGCCAAATAGATTCACAATTAGATACACTTACATCAATGGCTGATACTAAAAGTGAAATAGAAAATACACAAGATTTGACAACGAGTGAAATGTTGGTAAATATGTCATCATCTACCTTGGAAGAATATTATCCTGCAATAGCCATTGCTACTCTTATGCGTATCATCCGTGATCCTACGCTATCTCAACATCATACAATGGTAGTACAAGCTGTGACTTTTATATTTAAAAGTCTTGGTATTAAATGTGTTCCATACATCTCTCAAGTAATGCCAAGTTTCTTGAATGTCGTACGTACAGCAGATGTAAATTTTCGAGAATATTTATTTCAACAACTGGCTATTCTTATCGCTATTGTGAAACAGCACATTCGAAATTATCTTGATGATATATTTAATTTAATTAAAGAATTTTGGATTGTAAATAGCCCTCTACAAAGTACACTTATTCTTTTAGTTGAACACATTGCAATAGCTTTAGGTGCAGAGTTCAAAATTTATTTACCGCAGTTAATGCCACACATATTAAGAGTATTAACACACGATACTAGTAAAGACCGTGCAGTAACAGTAAAGCTGTTACTTGCATTACAAAAATTTGGGAATAATCTTGATAATTATCTTCATTTAGTTCTTCCACCAATTGTGAAGTTATTTCATGCAACTGACTGTCCTATAGCAGTGAATAAAGTTGCATTGGAAACAGTAGACCATTTAGCTGATACATTGGATTTCACTGATTTTGCATCAAGAATCGTTCATCCATTAGTACGAACATTGGATCAATGTCCAGAATTAAGAAACACAGCAATGGATACACTCTGTGCACTTTTGATACAATTGGGAAAAAAATATCAAATTTTTATTTCATTAGTTCAAAAGGTCATGACAAAGCATAGAATTAGTAATCCTCACTATGATGTCTTAGTTGATAAAATTCTTACAGAATCAACTGTTGCAGACAGTGAAGATTTCTTGTTAATGAGACATCGACATTCAAGAAATAAGAATCGTGATTTATCTTTAACATCATCAGATACAGCAACTATAAAGCGATTGCATGTATCAGCTTCAAATTTACAAAAAGCTTGGACAGCAACTCGCAGGGTATCTAAAGATGACTGGCTTGAATGGTTAAGAAGTCTTTCTATTGGTTTGCTTAAAGAATCTCCATCTCCAGCATTAAGATCATGTTGGGCTCTTGCACAAACTTATTCACAGTTACCACGTGACTTATTTAATGCTGCATTTGTTTCTTGTTGGACCGAACTTAATGACACATATAGAACAGAATTAATTCAAACACTGCAGCAAGCATTAATGGTACCAGATCTTCCTGAAATAACTCAGACAATTTTAAATTTAGCTGAATTTATGGAACATTGTGACAAAGGACCACTACCATTAGATAATAAAATCTTAGGAGAAAGAGCCATGCATTGTCGTGCTTATGCCAAAGCATTACATTATAAAGAAGATGAATTTCATAAAAGTAGAAATAGTAATGTATTTGAATCTTTAATTTCAATTAATAATAAACTCCAACAAAAGGAGGCTGCAGAAGGTTTACTTGAATATGTTATGAATCAGTACAATCAGCAAGATCTCAAAGTTCAAATACGTTGGTATGAAAAACTTCATAATTGGGATAAAGCACTTCATTTATATAAAGAACGTTTAGAAAGTGACCCTGCAGATGTGGAATCTACTTTAGGTGAAATGCGTTGTTTGGAAGCACTTGGAGAATGGGGACAATTACATGATGAAGCTACAAAACAATGGTTAATACAGAATGATGAAATAAAACAAAGAATGGCGAGAATGGCAGCAGCAGCTGCATGGGGTCTGGGTCAATGGGAAAGTATGGAAAAATATATCTCACTAATACCGAAAGATACTCAAGATGGGGCTTTTTACAGAGCAGTATTAGCAATACATGATGAACAATATGATATTGCTCATCAACTTATTGATAGTGCTAGAGATTTATTAGATACAGAATTAACGGCTATGGCTGGTGAAAGTTATCAAAGAGCTTATAATGCTATGGTGGAAGTTCAAAAATTAGCAGAATTAGAAGAGGTAATACAATATAAACTTGTTCCAGAAAGGAGATCTACTATTAAATCTATGTGGTGGGAAAGACTTCAAGGTGGGCAAAAAATTGTCGAGGATTGGCAAAAAATAATACAAGTACATACTTTAGTAGTTTCTCCACAAGAAGATATGTATACATGGCTTAAATATGCTAGCCTTTGTAGAAAAAGTGGTAGTTTAATGTTGTGTCATAAAACATTAGTAATGTTATTGGCTGTAGATCCTTCATTAACACCGGATCAGCCTTTACCAACAACACATCCACAAGTAACATTTGCTTATTGTAAAAACATGTGGGTAGCAAACAAACGAGAAGAAGCATATAATCATCTGCAAAGATTCGTGCAAAATTCTTTACAACCTGCAATAGTGTCCGTAATAAATCAAGAGAATGAAAAAATACAGGATGCAAGAAAAAGATTGCTTGCACGGTGTTATTTAAAACTGGGAGAATGGTTAGAAGCTTTACAGGGTATAAATGAAACTTCTATACCTGCAGTATTATCTTATTATGCTGCTGCAACAAAACATGATCCAACATGGTATAAAGCATGGCATGCTTTTGCTTATACTAATTTTGAAACTGTATTGTTTTATAAACATCAGCAAGGTGATTCTAATATCGAGAATGCACCTAGCAATGGAACACGTAATAATCTTTCTAGCCCACAGTATATATCACAGTTCACTGTTCCGGCTGTAGAAGGATTTTTTAGATCAATTAATCTTTCACATGGTAACTCTTTACAAGATACACTTCGGTTACTTACATTGTGGTTTGATTATGGTCAATGGCCTGAAGTATATGAAGCTATTGTGGTAGGTATCAGATTAATAGAAATTAATACATGGTTACAAGTAATACCACAACTCATTGCAAGAATAGATACACCTAGAACTTTAGTTGGACGATGTATTCATCATCTTCTTATTGATATTGGAAAAACACATCCACAAGCATTAGTGTATCCATTAACAGTTGCCTCAAAAAGTGCAAGTCATGCTAGAAAAACAGCAGCAAATAAAATTCTAAAAAGTATGTGTGAACACAGTCCTACTTTGGTTCAACAAGCTATGATGGCAAGTGATGAATTAATTAGAGTTGCAATTTTATGGCATGAATTATGGCATGAAGGATTAGAAGAAGCCAGCAGATTATATTTCGGAGAAAAAAATGTCAAGGGGATGCTTGATACATTGGAACCATTACATGCAATGTTAGAAAGAGGTCCACAAACTCTGAAAGAAACATCCTTTAATCAAGCTTATGGAAAAGATTTAATGGAAGCACAAGAGTGGTGCCATAGATATAAAGCTTCAAGAAACGTGAAAGATTTAAACCAAGCATGGGATGTGTATTATCATGTATTTAGAAGAATATCAAGACAATTACCACAGTTGACTAGTTTAGAACTTCAATATGTAAGCCCAAAATTGCTTCTTTGTAGAGATTTAGAATTAGCTGTGCCTGGGAGTTATAGTCCAGGTCAGCCTATAGTCAGGATAGCAAGTATTCATAGTTCAATGCAAGTAATAACAAGCAAACAACGACCAAGAAAGTTATGTATTAAAGGTGAAGTATTTTTATTTATACTATTATTTTTTCATATAATATGTATATATCAACATACATAAGGCAAGATATTTTTTTTAAATAATTATACTGATGTGTCATGTTTAAAACTCTTTTAGGTAGTAATGGTAAAGATTATATGTTTCTATTAAAAGGACATGAAGATCTTAGACAAGATGAGCGTGTAATGCAGTTGTTTGGTTTAGTAAATACACTTTTATTACATGATCCAGATACTTTTAGAAGAAATCTTACTATTCAGGTATACTATTAAACAAAATGTATACTAAATATATTAAATTATGTATACTATTTATCTGTTTTGACATACTTTGTTAGAGGTATGCAGTAATTCCATTATCAACAAATAGTGGTCTTATTGGTTGGGTACCACACTGTGATACATTGCATACTTTGATAAGGGATTACAGAGAAAAAAAGAAAATATTACTAAATATAGAACATAGGATAATGCTAAGAGTATGTAAAATTACAGTATCAATTAAATGTAATACATATTTATATCTTATAGTTTGTATTTACAAAAATATATGTTTTTTATAGATGGCACCAGACTATGAACATCTTATGCTTATGCAAAAGGTTGAAGTTTTTGAACATGCTCTAGAACATACTCATGGTGATGACTTATCACGTCTTTTATGGTTGAAGTCACCATCAAGCGAAGTGTGGTTCGATCGTAGAACAAATTATACGCGTTCTCTTGCTGTTATGTCTATGGTTGGTTACATACTTGGTCTTGGAGATCGACATCCATCTAATTTAATGTTGGATCGCTTAAGTGGCAAGATTCTTCATATTGATTTTGGAGATTGTTTTGAAGTTGCAATGACTCGTGAAAAATTCCCTGAAAAGATACCATTTCGCTTGACACGAATGTTAATAAATGCTATGGAGGTCACGGGCATTGAAGGCACATACAGAAGAACTTGTGAATCAGTAATGTCTGTACTACATCGTAACAAAGATAGTTTAATGGCTGTATTAGAAGCTTTTGTTTATGATCCCCTTCTAAATTGGAGATTAATGGATAATACAGCATTAAAGGGCAAGAGATCTGATGCACAAGGAATGAGTTCTAGTAGTAGCCAGGAACATGGAGACGTTCTAGATTCTCTTACAGCTACTTTACCAAAGAAGGGTGTACCATGTAGTGTTGAAAACGGAGGTAATTATAATTTTTGCTGTAATTACAAAATTAATTTGATTAAGCTTTCAGCTTAATATAATTATTAGCATGTAAAGTTTTTTATTTGAATTTTTCATGAATACTTAATTAATTTATTGATTACCAATATATAAATATATTTTTTATAGGTGATAATAATCAACCAGAAGCATTAAACAAAAAGGCTTTAGCTATTATAACAAGAGTGAGAGACAAATTGACAGGACGTGATTTTTCACATGAAGAATCACTGACTGTTCAAGATCAAGTGGATTTACTGATTCAGCAGGCTACCAATAATGAAAATCTTTGCCAGTGTTACATTGGATGGTAAGTATTCTTTTTATTAAATATCACTTAAATATGTAAAAAGTAAAAATAATTTTTTATCTTACATAATGCGCGCGCGCACACCCACACACACACACACACACACACATGTGTATGTGTATTTTATATATATAATATAATATAAATTGTAGTATAGTTTATAAGCTTATAAAATAGTTACATCACCCACAATTAATATTAAATAACTTCATATAATAAACATTATTTTGTATAGGCAATATAAAATTGAAAAATATATATATTATTTTGTTTTCAGGTGTCCATTTTGGTAAATTATATATTACAATAATAAAATCTGAAGTGACTATTGTAGCCCCAGTGCTTTTTCTGCACGTGCAATGCAAATGATAACAAAATAGATGTAATATTTACTTTAATTTAATGTGTAATCAAAACTAGATCAAATTATAAATATTTCTTTGAGAGTTAATTATATCATTAATTTTTTTTCTATAAGTATAAACAAAACTATTTAAAAAAGAAAAATATTACAGTAAATGCAGTATAAACTGTTTGTGTATAAGTAAACATCAACTATTTCTATAAGAAAAATTTGCACTGCATTAGTTTTGTATGTGAAAATATATTCAGGCTATTCAAGTTAATGTATAAATAAGCATTTTAAGTAATATCTATGTATATAATTTTATTAGTTATTATAGGACCTCATTTTTATGTTCTTATTTTTATCTTAATTGTCACAGAATTATGTTATAAGATAACAAAATATTTAATTTTTCACATCTGGACTAAAGGCAAAGGGAAGTAAATCATTTATTGTAGTCCGCAATACATCTTTCATATCAGATCTTGCACAATAAATAGTTATATTACCAAACTCAACAATAGTTTGTCGACACAAGCCACAAGGTGTGGTAAATCCACCATTTTCTTGATCTGCTACTACTGCTAATATTTTAAACTTTCTTTTCCCTTCTGATATTGCTTTTGCAATAGCTGTTCTTTCTGCACATATTCCAACAGGATACGATAAATTTTCCACATTACAGCCTTTAAAAATTGTTCCATCAGTGCAAAGTATTGCAGAACCCACTTTAAACTTGCTATAAGGTGCATATGAGTATTCTCGTACAATTGCACTTTGTTTTATTAACTCTTGAATATCTGAATCTATAAAATAAAACATATAATACAAGATAATTTTTTAGTTCCAATCTTTTAAACTGATTTTAACTTTTAACTTTTCTATCTTAAAGTATAGATAAAAATATATAATTTATTTATTTTGCATGTAAGTTTTAATTTATTAAATTCTTTTATTATATTATAATAGAATGGTACAGTAATTATGTGTTTAGAAAGATCTTTATCTAAAAGATTTCTTTTTAATAATGATATGATCAACAATTGAAATAATATACATATGTATATGTAACACTGAAATAAATTTGTACATACATAATAGAAGAAAAGGAAAAAGTATCCATAAAATCTGAATTTGTTATCGCTAAAATAGACGTATCTGCATTTGTGAGAGAAATATTTTATAAATGCAAAAATTTATTATTAATTTTTTATTTATAACTATTTGTATATATATTGATAATGCAAAATAAGATTTCTTAGATAAAGTAGATGGTAAAAGAATTCCTGTTTTTATTGGAATCCGTAGTCAATAAATATATATGCATATGAAATTTTTTTAAATAAAAAAGAAATGTACATTTAATATTTTAGTATTATTAAAATTTTAGAATTTTATTATGGATAATGTACATTATCATGCACTTGTATCATGCTGATTTTTTAATGCAAAAATTTGTCAAATAATAACAGTTACTTTATCATCTCTATCATGTTCTTCTTCCCTTTTTCTTCAACAAAAGTTCACAAATTCCCAATAAATTAAATAATGTCAAATTCTGGTTATATGATAATTTATGTAATAGAAAAATTGAGATCATAGGATAAATTTTCATAAAATATTAATATATATATATTTCAACTATGTATTTGTCAATGTCATTAAAATGTGATATAATCATATGAAATAAATATATGTAACAATAAATAAAATAGGTAATATTTTATTTTAAATTGCACAATTTCACTTTTAAAAAATCAATATATAACAGAAAATTGTTTTAAAAAAAAACTCTTTTTAAAGGACTTCCTATTATATTTTTTGGAATTATTTTACACAAATAGCATTATTGTCTTATTAACAAGGTGTGGTTCGAAGAGAAAGATTATAGAAAAGGGAAACCGTTTTAACATCTTCAAACTAAAATAATTTATAATTAGTTTATTCTTTTAATCTTACAAAGTATAATAAATTACCTTTTCTTTTTTTTTATGCTTTGATTTGAAACAATTAAATTATGTGTAAACAAATAACTTGCAGACTTACATTAACTTTACCATATACTGGATAATTAGCAAGTATTGGGTTGGCAACTAAGTGATTGCCGGATTTCAAATAATAAGGAAACGACAAAATCCGTAATCACTTAGTTGCCAACCCAATATTAAATAATTGTAATTTATTGACATTGATAGTAAATGAGTAAGAAAGAGATTTGTATTGCATGCATATAAGCATCAAAAATATAAAGATAAAAATCAACGTTTTGTATATGCACAATTATTTCCACGAAATTCTATGACAATAGTATTAAAATATTACTTAATTACCAAGCGATATAAAATCGACAATATCTCCGTGATTCATTATGTCAACACACTTGATTTCTTGATTTAAATTTCTTTTCTTGCAGAAATTAATAAAATATAAATTTTTACAATTAAGTATGCATATATCTAAAAACAAAAGGATGACAAATAAATTTAGACGTAAAAATGACGTCACGTCAAACTGACGTAACTGATGCCATTAGTACAAGTAAATATCCATAGATAATGCACAACAAACATATATGAATATAACCTGTTCAAACTAAACGAATACTTGAATAAGATTAACTGCAAATTTAACTATTCGTTTTATTTGCTTTTGCAACTTATATTCTTTTGATGTATATCTTTTAAGATATATTTATAATAAGATAATTGAAGAGAGTTACCAAATAATTATGCATGTATAACCATTAACTTATTATAATGAGGATTCTCTCTTGTTTTCTCTTATCATACGACTGAATATGTATTTCTGTACGTTATATTATTAAGATTCTTCTTATATTTTGTATATAAGTACATAGTAGTATTGACATATTACTACTTGCATATAATCGAATTGCGTACTTATATATCAATAACATGATAACTTTCATCTATCGATATTTATTTATTTCATTGTTAATAATTGTTATTAACGTAAACGTTATTTTACGTAAATTGTTACGTTACGTAAATGTTCAAGTTAATATATAACGATAATTAATGAATAATAAATGCTATGAATAAAAGCCATACACGATTAAGGAAAGATATTTTTGATTTATTGCATTAACCTATCGTTAATATTTTTTAATAATAATACGAAATAAACGAGTTTAAAAGTGCTTCTTCATATAAAAATTCATGTACATACTTTACATTGTAATGTTAATATATGAATTCTAATAATTATATAAACTATTTTTCCACAAATAACTTAATAATAGGCCCTTTCCTTTCTTTTTTAATAGCGAGGATAGATTATAAAGAGATGCATTTTATTTAGGAACAGTAACAATTCTCTATTCAAAGTATTCTATTATTTTAGTACCCACTAACTTATATAAGGTGCGTATATAAAACGTAGAACGTATATGAGAAAAAAATTAAGAAAATATTTGCAATAATTTTTTATCATTTCGTTTGTTTACATGTGCAAATAACAATTAAAAACTATTATAAATTAATGTAAAAATGATATATAAATTAATATTATTGTGCACATATTTAACAATATATAACATGCAATAAAAGAAAAAATATTAAAAACTAAAATTACCATTCATGTTGTCCTTATGTTATGATAGTAACATAATATTGCATATTAGGGGAATTTTGTTACATTCTTTTTTTAGAATATACGTAAGTTCTATTTTTAGAATAATTTTAATAATAAACGTTACTAATCGATATTAGTGGCATAAAGAATACTACTAATATAACAATATTAACCATTATAATAATATACAAAATAACTATAATGATTACCAAGTTATAATTCATGATTCTATACAAAATTTTAAATAGGAGAGCATTTGTAATTTACTTTAACATAGAAAAATATTTTTATTAATATTCATCAGATGATCTATTAAATATGATACTTAATGTTCCACGCTTCAGTAATTAATAAAAATAAATGCAACCTCACAAAAAATTGCATTCTTATGGATATAAGGTAGTGCAAGGGATATGCATTGCTGTTTATATTTTTTTCTTTTTAAATTTAATATAATTTTGTAAATATAGGATTTTCTATATATACAAATAAGACAAAATTAATACTTTTTATCATTCTACTAAAGAAGTCGCACAATTAATATATATTTTCTTTAGATTTCTATTTTATCATTACTTATCCTTTATAAGTAAGAACTTATAACAAAAATATTCCAATACATACTGCGTGGTACTACACTTGTTAAGTACGTAAAAAAAAGCAAATTTAATGCATAATGCTTTTGCCTCTCTTTCTTAATTTCTTATTTGTTTTTTGCGTTTAATTGATTAAATTAATATGAACATTAATATAACAGATGCAGGTAGAGGCATTAATTAGTATATAGCTGTGTTGTCTTTTATCACCTGCTTTAAAAGAGATTCGACAGCAACATTTACAGAGCAAATAAAGATTTATCTTGATCTTTATTGATTTGACGTTGTATGTTTGGATTTCCAGAGTTTGAAGTACTTGATGGAGTTGTTGTAGTTGAAAGTGTAGGGAGAGCTTCAGCAGCAGCTGCTCGCTCTGCTAAAAAACGTTCGAACTCTGATGATGTTAAAGATTCTTGGTCACCTTGTACAGCGGGCTGTAACATTCCATATGACACAATATCTATTTTATATTACTGCAAAATGATCATGTTGTTATTCTATGACATTGAATTGAGACGACATTTATATATTAAAAGATTCTTGTTCTCACCTGCTCCAAATCCTTTGTAACACTTTATTAAGATTAAAAGATTTTAATATTAGATGAAAACACATCACTCACCGTATGATTAAGCCAAGCTGCCATTTCATTGAATTCTGATTCCCGGTTGAGCTAAGCATTTAAATCAAAGACGAACATTGAACAAAACAATAAATATTTATACATAATAATATTATATATAAATAAATATAAAGAAAAAAGAAAGAATAATGGAACATAACATTACATATAAAGCTATGCAAAGCAGTAACAATTTACAATAATACTGTACCTTCATTTTCTCAGGTAAATAGAGATTTTTATATTTTTATGTTGGAAGACTAATATTGGACCTAGTGATGTTATTTCAAGTTTACAGGAGGTTTTTTCAAGCGAAGTATAAAATTATAATTATTTTTTAATATAGTCTGTTATATAAATAGTTACTTGATTTTACAGTTGCATTATTTACATCATGTAAATTCCTGTAAACTTGTTCAATTTTGCGATGGTGTTACTATTAAAGATGGTACTGTAACTTAGCTTAAGAAGGATAAGGAGCATTACGCACAGTAGTAGTAGTAGTAGCAGCAGCAGCAGCAGCAACAGCAGCAGCAGTAGTAGTAGTAGTAGTAGTAGTAGTAATAGTAGTAGTAGTAGCAGTAGTAGAAGCAGTTTGATGGGAATACTTAGGATTGTTACGATTGAGAATTGCTGAACTTAGACTTCCTCCGCTCACCTGTTCCATATTGTCTTCATATTTGCTACCGCTATATAATAACATAACATTTTGAATGAAATAATAATATCCAATATATGTGTGTGTATATGTTATGAAAATGTTAGAAAAAGTTTCACCTGTTTTTTGTTGTCTCATATGTTGCATTACGAGACTGTGCAAACATATCAAATTCATCACTATCTCCTCCTTTCTTTTCTCTTTTTTCTACCCTAAGATTATCATCAGATTCAGATATATCTAAAATCAAATAAGATTTAATAAAAGTGTTATTTTTTATATGAAATCTCAGCTTACCCATTCCTGCCACCTGCTTTTGTACAGTATCAATTTCATCTGATAAATCTATAAGTGAATCTGCCTCTTTTTTTATTGATTCTGCACTCAAATCAATATTTGGTGGTTGACCTATTGTTTGAGCTAATATGGTACTTGCAGGTACAGCTTTATTTTTTGTATATCTTGAATAACGCAAGAACAGGTTATTTAATTCATCATTTATACGCAATAATTCAGCTGTCATCTCATCATTAGCCAGTTTTCCAATTAAATCTACCACACGTTCTTGCATTGCTTTACATGTTGCATGCAATTCCTATAGATTTTATATACATGTGTTTGTGTAAATGTATATGAATTAAAAATTAATATGCTAACCAAAACTACTACATAAAGTGATATTGCAATGGATATATAACATACTGTCAATAATTCAAGATCAGCAGAATCTGGTGGTTGAGTGGAAGTTTGATCTGTCAAATATGTTAACATTTCTGATAAAACACGCATATTGCCTTGCACAACATCCAGTTCACTTTGTAATTTTGCTAACTGTTGCTCATTCAATTGTGTTAACTGACTAGATGATTGTAATTGGGATTGTTGTTGTATCACTGTAGAGTTGGAAATATGTTGATCATTTATAGGCAAATTTCCTGAGATTTGTTCTATTTCAGGTACACTCTATAAAATATAATAAATAAGTTTATACACTTTATAAGAGTATAATTTGCATATGAAATATCTTACTCTTTGAGGGGTAATGATAGGTGCCATTGCATCCAAATCAGTCATTGGAAATAGTATGCCTTTTGCTTTTAATTCTTGATAGACTTGTACAACTCCTTGAGTATGTGGTTGATGACAGAATGTATCTGCCCATGTTTGAACAAGATTCAAAATTTTTTCCTGCACAGCAGTTGGTGGTTCATTTTTCGGTCCAATTAACTTAACCAATTCTTGTACAAATTCTCGCGAACAAGCAAGAGCATGAAAACGTTTTCCACAATTTTTCACACAGGTTTCTAATACCTAAATCACAAATATTACATATAATAACTAGGATAAGAAAATATTAAAGATCAAACATTAGACATTTCTATAATAAAGTCAACCCAAAAATTTATGTGTGAGTGTTTCTATATATCAATATAAGATAATATTATTCTATATACCTATATAACATATCATTAGAATATAATACTTGTACAATTATACTTGTATAATAATTATACTTGTACAAGCCATTATATAAAAAATAAGTGGATTTGATACTAACAGTAAGAGTATACATTACTATAGTATAATTTTTGCCAGCGGCTTGATTAAGCCTGCGCTTAATTGCTTTAATAGCATCTCTAGGTCCATCTTCTGTTTCATTTATAATATCACATATTTCTATATTGAGTGCCCAATTTTCACTAGGCAAACCACCATCTGTAGCTTGCTCTGGAATACATAATCCAATTTCAGATACAAAAGTAAATGAATAAATAATCCTCTTAATACAAATACATTTCTACTAATCTTTAACATTATAGAAATATCGAAGCTTAAAGGAAAAAAACATCGTGACGTATGATAACATTTCATCTAGAAAAGTAATAGAAAGTAAATCCTCGTCTAATTGCATATGGATGTAACTATTGACGGATTATTATTATCAATGACGACGTAGATGAAATTTGCAGGATTAAACAATAATACGCATAATTTCAGTCTAAATCTAAATTATCGAAGTTATCTTACCAATTTTTTGGCCCACTGGCGTTGAAAAGGGATTTACATTGACTCCAAAAAATGACATGCTTGGTCGATGATTGGAAACAGTGTTAAATATAAATTATATTAGCCTGATTCAAGTGCACATATATCGCGCGCGTGTAAATCTTCGATAAGGGCGATATTCGTAATTCGTTACGAATAAGAACATACACCGTTGAATGGCAGAAGGCTGAATCATATGACCTACACAATGATAAGACAGAGATGTCAAAAGGTAGGAAGACAACCGACACTAGATATGTAGCAGTTAGTTCTTTCGAGCGTCTTGAGATTTGTACGATGATTGGCTTCAGTATCCTAGTGGCCTTCTACGATTCTCTCAACTGCTCTCAATATAGCTTGGTTTTATCCTTCGTTGATTGGATAAAAATTTCATCTATGAAATGTCTTATATTTGAAAATAATTAAAGCTTCCGCAATAATCAATTTTATAAATAGATCGTTTAAAAGTTTCACCAAATACGCTTATTTTCCCAATAATCTAACGGTTATGTAATGATAGATTATAACAATGCATGTTGCTAATCAAATTTCGTAATAGATGCATTATGGGAAGTGCAACAATATACCGCGCTTTTTTGAAAGTAGAACTATGTTTATAAGTTATTAAATTAAACAATATTTTCAGAATTTTCTTACATTACATTGTTTTATAGATCATTATTAAACTTATTTGTTTATGTCCAAGAAAAACATAACAAAAAGATAGAGGAAAAGTAATAATACAATTTACAGTTGCATAGCAACGTAATCGATATAATAATAAGTATTGATAGTATACAAAATTAAAAAAATAACACCTTTTTAACTTTTTTATGTAGTAGTATTATTTATTTTTATTATTATATATTTTTTTGTGAACGATGTTTCAAGATATTTCGATCGCTTCGAAAAGTATTTTAGAGCCTGGTGTAATAAATGAAGAACTTCTTATCAATTTATTAATTGATCAAGGTCCTAAAGGTGATGCTGGAAAATATTTTCTTGAAGATGGTATTAAACTAGATGTTATCACGGAAATACGAATTGAATTTTTTAGTATGTAATTGTTTATAAAAAAGGATTACAAATTTGATAACTTTATTTATAATACGTATGTATATTTCTACAGATATTTTGAATATCGATCATCTTTGGGTAATGCCAAATTTGATAAAATTACATTTATCAAATAACATTATAGAAAAAATTGAAAATTTGGATGCACTTGTTCACTTGAAAGAACTTAATCTATCTTTTAATCATATTAAAACAATGGAGAATCTAAACCATTTAATCGAATTAGAAATATTGTTACTTTTTAATAATCACATCTCTAAAATCGAGGGCATAAATAATTTGCATAAGTTGCACATTTTTAGTATTGGAAATAACCAAATAACAGACTGGGAACATGTATAGAATCTATATATTATATGCTTTATATACTAAATTTTGTAGCCTTTTCCCAATAATTCCTTTAATTTCCAATTTAAATTATAATTAGCGAATTGCAGGTCATTTATTTAAGACAATTCAAATATCTATGTAGTTTTAACATAAATAATAATCCATGTACGGAGAAAAATGGATATCAAGAATACCTAATTGCATTTGTACCGCAATTAATCTATTATCAATATAAAATGATTACTAAGGAAGAACGTCAATCTGCTATAATCAAACAACAGTGAATATGTCTTATATTACGTTATATATTGCAAAGGACAATTATATATAACTTTCTATATATTTTGATTTAGACATATGATTAGTAATATAGAAGAGGAAGAAGCAAAAAAGAAAAAGCAATTGGAAGAACAGGAAGCATTTGAAAATTTACAGGATTTACTATCTAAATCTTATGTAGAATACTTAAATGATGATAACTTTTTTTGGCATATGTTTCTTGATGATAAAGGTATAATACAATACACTGTAATATTAGTTATTTTAAATTTTGTGCTAAAATATTTTTATTTATTAGAAGGAAAAGATTTATCTGTAGTGAATAGTGATACAGAAAATGCTTTTGAGGAGTATAGAAAAAAAATTTCTTCTATATGTTATGAATTTTATGAAATAGGATTAAAGGAACAAGTTAAACGAGATAATGAAATTAAATTATTTAATGATGTTGTTAATGAAGGCAAAAGTAAAGTACAAAATGATTCAAAAGAGTAAAGTATAATTTTATTGTATTATAAATACTATTTTAACTTAATTTATATTGAGTTCATATTTATCTTTATCCTTAGTATTGTGGATGAATTATCGGACGAAAAAATTAAAATATTCTCACAAATAAATTTATTATTTAATATACTTGATGATGAAATGGATGAAATGGATGATAATGTAGAAGTAGTATACAATTGGTATATTCATTTCAATGATGTGATATCCAAAACATGGTCAAAATTAATGTCTAAAGAAGTTGTAATACATGATCAATTAGTAGTATGTATTACATAACAATAAAATTAAAAAAATGGGCAATTTTTTAAATTCTGTAACTTGTTTTTCTATAATTCTATGACTATGATACTTTTTTTATTATAAAAAAGGAAATAAATGAAGTCTTCAAAGTAAATATGACAAATATGATTGAGCAATTTTTGGAGACTGCTCGAGAATATTTTTCACAAATGCGAAATGCTGAAGCAGACTATAATGATAATATAAATAGTATTATTTTGTATTATATCAGTGGTTTTGGAGATGAATCTAAAATTCCAAATCATTTGTTAGATTTATGTGGAGACAAAGATACATTAAGTAATAATCTTGCAGCATCACACGATTTACATTTGCGTGTAAGTAAATCATTGAATATATTCATGTAAATGATAATAGAAAAAAATATTCTTTATTTATTGTAGGTCATTGATGCTAGGGAAGATCGTATGTTAAGCAGATTAAAAATATGGCATAATGAGTACTGTGAAGAGTTGTATAAGTATTAAAAATTTGTATAAATAAACAATTCATTAAATACAGATCGAAGAGAATGATGGGTTAATTTTTATTTCTAGCAAGGAAAATAACAGGCACCGTCAAAAAATTTTGGAAATTACCCATTTTCTTCAAGATGTACGTAAACAATTTCATTCATTAATATTATTACATCTACCATATTTTGAAATTGATAATGTTTCTAATTTGACTAAAAAAAGAAAATGATTAATTGTAATAAAGAGAAGTATAAGAAGACCATTTCATTCAAACAGTATGTTCAAGTAGAAAATACTTATATTTATTATAAATACTTATATTTATAATAAAAGATTCTTAATAATATCATGTTTTAATATCATTTATATATAATATATAAATATTATTTTACCGAATTATAATAAATGTTGCATAGTAACATAAAAAATATTTAATTTTGTTTTTGTTTTTGTTTTTGTTTCAATGTTTCAATGTATGCATGAAGACTTTTTTGAATATTTGCTAATTGAATAAATTGTTTAATATTATTTAATTCAATCTCTCGATGTTCTTGTAGCCAGGAAATTAACTTTTCACGAAGTTTTAACTTTGTTATATTTCTAGCTTGTTCTGCAAAAATATTATATAAAATATTTTCTAAAAATATATGTTTATTTACTTTTGTTTAAAATTTTAATAAAATAATGAACTTACTAAGTATTCTGTCATAAGAAGATATATACTTTTGGCATTTTTTAATGGCTTCTGCTTTGTCATTTGCCAATTCATCTACAAGTCCAATATTTAATGCTTCATTAGGATAAAAAAGTGTGCCCCTAAGAAGTAAAAAACCAGATACCTATTAAACATATACATTAAGATTTTTATAGTAATATTTATTATTTGTAATATATACCTCAACAAAGCTAATTCGGCATGTCTATAACCAATGGTATTAACAAATAAATCTATAAACCACTGTGGAGCTATAATACCTAATTGTGTCTCATTGAATCCTATGGTATGTTTCCCATCAACAAAAACTCTGTATTCACAAGAAATAGCTAATAAACATCCACCGGCAGGACTAGCACCCTATGTAAAAGTATATTTATGATATATAATATAAAATAAGTGAAAAATAAATATTAAATTTTATATTATAACGATAATTAAAGAAAATATATATTAAGCTAATTCAATAATGTAATACATTAATTGCAGCAGCAATTGGTATTTCTAAACCATATAAAGTCATCCATGTATCTTGCAAAGTACGCCAATATGCAGTCAATCTCTCAATATCTGGCTTATAAAGTTCCATAATGTCTAAACCTGCTGAGAAAACTGCTGGCAGTGATGAAGTCAAAATAATGCCTTTACAATTGCTTTTCTGGGCTTCTATCAAAGATGTTTTCAATTCTTCTAATAATTCCAGGTTTAAGCTATTAACTGGAGGTCGTGCCATAGATATTATATGTATTCCTGGTATATATAAGTTTTAATAAATAAATTCATTTAGCAAAAATGTAAATATCAAATTTACAAACAATTATAATTATCAAGATACCTGTATTTTGATCTTCTGCAATTTCTAATAGTTTCTTTCCAGATGCATAATTTCTAATAAATCGTTGTTTGATAAAAAATCTTCCAAGGGCCAACATTCTATATGTGTTATATAAGTGATAAATATTATCTTAAATATTATACTTAATTTTTTTTAATATATCTTCTTTAATATATATATATTTTTTTTAATATGTTGATTTAATAATCAATTTAATAATCATATATATAATATATACCTGCTAACTTTCTTCTCTGAATCACTGCAGTATTATACTATACTTTACTTACGTACTTTCTCTCTGATAAGAAAATAAGTCAAAAACAAAAATAGATGTAAATCGCCTGAAACTTTGAAGCAGATTTATCATACGTATAATTTCATGAGATAATAGTAAAGTATTATATTAACATATTGTTATCGTTTTTATTACATTTTCACATTATTTAAAATATATTTATTTATAATAATATTATTTGTATGTCATATGTTGATTTGTTATTGTATGTTACTAGCATTACTTACCAGAAAAACTAGCATATTATTCTATGAATCATTTAAAAAGTGAATGCAGAAATGAATAAAAATAAAAATTATTAGAATTGTTAATGTATATATCAAGAATAAAAATAAAAGAGTTAAAATGAAATCGTTAAGCTTATTATGAAATAATAGCACATCTCTGACCAAAGTAATTTATTTATTTCTTTAAAAACTTAGACGTTGGAATGCGACTTCTACACGTACGATGAATATAATATGTAAAACTACATACTACTATATATGCATGATATATATGCGTATACACATGCATGTGCGATAATATGTGACATATGTATATGCACACATAACTGTGCTTTTATGATTCTCACGTGATTTCAACATGATATATATATATATATATATATATATATATATATATATATATATATATATCATGATTTATATATATCATGAGATATCTCAACATGATATATATATATATATAATCACATCGTTATATATGATCAGAATAATAGCAATTTAGTGTCTCATAGCGATAACCTATTGTTTACATCCCCTGCATTGATTTCTTTACAAGTACCCACTATCTTTTTTCTTTATTTTTTCATACTTCAGAATATAGAAGTTGTTATTTACAAAATGTACACAACTCAATTCCGCAGAATACAAGTTTAAAATTTAACTGGTCTCTTTAAACGTACATTTTACGCGAATGTGTATTTTTTATTATTATTAATAATATTAATATTATATTATTATTACTATTATTATATATTTCATGTATAATAATATCTACATATACATTTTCGTTAACGACGATTAACAATCTACTGTTCGGTAATGTACTTTGTATAAAAACTGAAGAGTATCTTCGAAATTTGGTTCGACCTTGGAAGTGTGAAATCTGTTAGGCATCTATCGGAAGTATGTTATATTATTTTTTTTTTGTTATTTTGTTTTTTTTTCTCGATACCATCATAAAATACATACTATAATCTACACAAACCTTTATCCATATCACTATGAACTTATTTCAAAAGATACATATTTTTGTTACTATATATACACGTGTCAATATATATTGAGTATAGATATATGTACACACACACATATACACACACACATACACACACACTTGTGTGTGTATATATATATAATCTATATAATATACAATATGTGTATAAGTGATATAAATAATTTATTAATTAGGAAATTTGGAACGATTATTTATATTTGATAAAGAGTTTTAATTAAAAAATGAAAAAGCCGTCCATTATTTTTTCACGCAAATCATTATATGGAAGCCGACGAATAACTATATTTTCAATATAGATGAATGAATTCACTTGTTCCGTTTTTAATTAATTTATAAAATAGAACAAGTTTTAGGATTATTTACCTCTTTTCATGTATTCTGGAACATAACTTCACTATGCGGGTCTTTGTTTCTCAAATTATTTTCGAACGAATCAATATAGAATCGTTCAATATTTTATCAATCTACGATGAAAGACACATCGATACTTTTTTCTTTTTTTTTCTTTACAATTATTTACACAAGATCTTAGATTATATTTTATATATGTGCTCCTATAAAGGCATATTAAACATTTGTTCTCGTTATCATATTCGCATTTGTCCGACACAAATATGTTTTTCGTTCGTCGAATTTGAAAACTGTTCGAGAAACAAAGTCATCAAAAATGTATCGTATATTAATCATGTCTTAAATATTAAATAATGGTAGCACTCAGAAAGATTACGCGCTACGACTTGTAGTGCTACGGAAAATAAAGTTATCTTTATAGACTGATTATAACTGAGCAGTCTATGATTAATTAGTTTTAATCTTTTTTTTACCGCAACAAACAGAGAGAAGGCACCTTAAAAGATCTGTGATGTATCCAGCACCTATATTATTTGGTTTAATATTACACTGCTTTCAATAAATATTATTAGAGAAAAAGCTTATGGATTCTTTGATGTTTCAATTTGGTCCATTCCATTTTTTCTTTTTTTTTCTTTGCGGAGACGGAGAATTTATCATGTCTCTAATTGCGATTGCCTGTTCTATTATATGTATGAAGATATTAATTAAGCGCATTCATTAATATAGGTAGAAAACGCATTTGAATCTCACTATCTTCCTTTCATTTATTTTTCTAAATTTGTTGCATTGATCACGTGTATGTGGACCAGATTAAAAAAATCCTTTGGGTTAAAAGATTCTTTTTAGCTGCATAGAGATTTCTCCATTTTAGAATTCTCGATTGAAGCACATCATAAATCTATATTGAAGATTTATGTAATACTATCGGGTATGTACTTATTAAAAAAAAAAAAAAAAAAAAAAAAAAAAAAGAAAAAAAAAGAAAAAAAAAGAAACATTTCAGTTAATATAAGAAGTTTTCTATTCTATTGGATGCTACTATTTTTTTCAGTCTTGCCTAATCTATGGTCTTGTGTATACAAATCCGATGATTGTTTACTATCTTATTACGCATGATTATTTTGTTAAAACGTATTTTTTCAATTTTGTTTTCTTTTACAGTGTAATAAAAAGAGGGATTTTCACTGTCCCAGATATAATCTTTTTATAAACTTTAAAACAGTAGGTGTGTATAATAGAAATGTGTATACAAATATAAGCTTGAAAAACTTAAATATATATCTATTCATAAGTTTTCATACAGATCCGAGTAATTATGAAAGCCCTATTGGACAGATGAATCTCTGTTCTGTCTGATAACGAATTTATGATGCGATTGCATTTATAAGAAATTTATAATTTAGGCAATATATTTAGAAAATATATTCGAGAAGGTATATAACATAAAAAGTGCTGCTTTGGATAAATAGTAATAATAATAATAATAATAATAATAATAATAATAATAATAATAATGATAATAATGATAATAATAATAATAATAATAATAATAATAATAATAATAATAATAATAATAATAATAATAATAATAATAATAATAATAATAATAATAATAATAAATCTTAATTGTCAAATTGAACAATTGGAGAACTGAAAAAATATCGTTAAACTAGATTTTCGATCATAGTATATGAAATAAAAAATTATATAAAATATATACGATGTTACATCGTTACATACGTAGAAGCTTTATACACTCTGTGTACTATTACATTTCATATACACAAATCTACATTAGCATTACACGACATCATGTATCTGTCGTATTGCTAACATTCTCTCTCTCTCTCTCTCTCTCTCTCTCTCTCTCTCTCTCTCTCTCTCTCTCTCTCTCTCTCTCTCTCATTTCTATAGCTACCATTAATTTTAGAACAATTGTTATTTTACTCAAATAGAGAAAATATTATTAACATTTGTGATCAATCTGTTGCAATGTTTCACTGTCCCAAACAAGTAATATCTTCAAAGGCAAAGAATTTGTACGTCTGTTGTTACCCATAATACTATTTCTCATAATGTGAAAATAATGTTGCTATCTACAACTTAAAGTAAGATACGCTTTTTTCTTTTTGCTTCAAACAAAAATATATTCAGATTTTTATTGCTACTCCATCGTATCATCCATATAAAATTGTATTTATATTCGTAAAGGAACGAAAAGAAGATATATTGCTTTAAGACAGTAACACATTATGACATATCGTGACTGCTAAACAAATATGAAAAGCATGTGCATATATCTGTTTTATCATATATATCTCCAATAATAATATAATATATAGATTCCGACTTAATCTATAATCCGTATATTAAAAGTATTCTGGTATTTTTTCTTCCTTTTCTATCGATCTCGAATTCCTAATTAATAGGGTAAACAAAAAAATGTTATTCTTTATAGTATGAATTTAAAGAATGTTAATTTTGTACGATTTATGATATAAAGAAAAAAAGAACAAAAAAGGAAACAATATGATTGATAGCTTTGTTTTCCAAATTAAGAATTTTCTGTACTGTCATAAGATATAATGAAAATATAAATAATTTAACATATACTATATTATATATCTACATATATAAATAATTTAATCAAGCTTTGCTGTGACACAATCTTCCCAATAGGGCATTTTTTGGTCTATATACAATGCACAATAATCTTATGCTGATCGGAAAAAATTTCCAACCACGAATTTGTACAAGTTCTATTTGTACACCACTCATTGATCGATCACTTATAGTATAAATATCTATCAACTATGTTCTTCACTTTCAGTTTGTGAGACACTCAGAGTTTTTATAGCAAAATAACTTTTGCAATACAGACGTCAATTTGGACTTCTCAACAGTAAGCTCTGAAAATCAATTAGATCTGTAACATCATCTTTTCATTCAAGATGAAAGTGTATCAAATCAAATTAACAATTAAATATCGAAGTTTGTGTATCAAGCACAAACTTTCATCATTCTTGATATATCACTTCATCCAATTAAAAGTGCACATATTTCTATATTAGCTAAGCTAACATAAACTGTCAACTTTTTAAATAGACTGTATTACACATTAAAAGTAATTTTCACCTTTTCATGTCGTTGATGTAACAACGTTCGTAGAAGTTGTTTCAGTTGGTGTTGTCACAATTGTTGTGGTGGGAACTGAAGGGTTAATATTTATTTCAGATGTTCGTGAAATTGTTTCTTTTTCTGTACACAATTTCTTGTGTTCTTTATGTTCTGAACACGAACTTGACTTGCGTTTATGGTTTGAACTCGTCGAATGTGAATTACTCGATCCTGTATCGTCTTTACTCGAACGGCTGCTGGATGATTTCTTTTGTCCGTCTTTTCCATGACTGTGATGACTGTCCTTTCGTTTTTCTAATTTCTTTTCACTTTCTTTAATGTCAGTAGAATCTGCAGGTTTATTAGAATTAGAAACATCCCGAATCGACGAGGTCACATTCTTTGATGAACTTTCCTTTATCGTCTCACTTGTTTTATGTTCAGATTTACTTTGTGGACTTCGATGACGATGTTTTTTACGATCACGATCTCGTTTGTCACGATCTCTTTTTTCTTTATGCCTCTGACTTCTAGAATCTTTCTCATCTCTGTACTTTCGTTTAGATTCTCCGACAGAAGCGTGATGATCGGATGATTTTAAGGATTTTTCTTCTACATTGCTAATTCTACTACTACTACTGTATTTCTCACTTTCCATCAATGGTGATGTAGTCATTGAAACGGAAGAGCAAGAACTTGTACTGGTTAAAGTGGGAATTTGGTTTTCAGGGATGGTATGATCTTCAGCAGGACTCTCAGATGGTTTCTCGTTTTTTATTCTTTCCTTAGCTTCGTCCTCGGCCATTTCAATTAAAGCTTTCACAGCATTTTCTGTTGCGCATTCCATTTTCGATGTAAATGCTAATACAGTTTCCATTTCAAGTAATTGAGAATACCTTTCCAGTTTTGTAGTATCATCTTTGAACCTTTGTTCAGCAATTTCAAAACTTTCTTTTCTAATTTTATCTAGTACTTCTTTTGAGGCTTCAGCTACACCAATCCTTAAAGATTGACAAACTTCATCAACGTCAGTCTTAGACTTGTATATAGCGATTTCTAATGCCTTATCAACAACCTCAGTTGCATACGTTTTAGCTATTAGCTGTCTTTGATTTAATACTTCATTGTCCAAAACAATTACTTCAGAATTAGAAGATTCTAATACAGGTGGACAAATTTCTGAAGAACTAAAATGTCTTTTGCTGTCTTTTAAAGGAGATCCTGTTGTACCATATTTAATAGATGTTCGTTCTTCCATCACATTCAAAATAGTCTCTTTACTCGAAACATTATTATTACCACTTGATCTACTATGATGACTGCGATGATGATCTAATTTATGACTATTACAATCATATTTCTTCTTTTCTCCAGAATGATTACTTTTGCTGCTATTGTTACTGCTACTACTGCTACCATGTGAATGGTGACTTGATTTGTCACTATTGCGGCGTCGTATCTCGTGTTTTTTATCAGACCTTTTATCATCCCTTTTACTGCTGCTAGACTTTTGATCGCTAGCTCCACTCTTTGTAGTTTTACTGTCATTAAAATGATTTGTAGCTGTATCATTATTTTCTTCGCAATCTTTTCTTTTAACAGATGAGTGTCGGCCATGATCACGGCTTTTACGATCATCTTTTCGTTTTCCATGTTGATCTGACTTCTTTAAATTTCCTTGATACTCCGCAGCTCTTTCTTTAGCCTTTTTTTCTTCAAGAGAATCAGAATAAAGCTTTTGCTCTAATCGTTGACGATTAGTATTTTCTTTCTGCTCATCTCCTATACCAACGGTTTCTAATGGTTTCTTTTCTTTAATACGATGGGTAGATTCATTAATAACTCGACTATGTCTTATGCTTGAATTATGTTGTGACTCTGGATAATATTGTTTCAATCTAACATGCCATGCGATGCTTGAAACAGCTGAGACAGTTCTAAATTGATGAATAATGTTACGGGGTAAAAAATAAATATCATTATCATAAAGATTTATCCTTGCATAACGAATACCTTGTCTTCTTAATTGATTCAACTTAGCATCTTCGACCCATTGTACGCATTGAGATATTGGTGGTTCATGGAGGTCTAGTTGAAGTTTTTCAACTAACTCTGGAAAATCACCAGCGTAAAATGCCACAACGTCTTTCGTAACTCTATTATATTCTGATGCTTGACCACCATGCACCGCTTTTAATACTCCAACAGCAGCTGTAGTCATCCTATCTAATCCATGACCTACATGATCGGCATGAGCTTTTGTACGATCTTCGAACATGTATTCTCGAGCTTCGCTAAGTCGTGGTAAGTATTGTAAGTTACGTAGTTCATTTATTCCCGTTCTACGCCTTTTGTAAGGACTTTTATTTATATCTGCCGTCGGAACTAATTGTTCCCCTGGCCTAATCCATAGAATAGGACCATCATTTGATTCTTGTGGAGTTTCCATTTTTACTACTGATAGTGGACCCCATGGCATTGTCTAAAATTAATGTAAATCAATCAAAATTATATAATTACATACTAATTATATAAAAGTTAATTTGTTCGTTGCTTTAATATATATTATTATTTGTTCTTACCAATTTCAAAAATGGATTCTCCTCTAATTTTTGTAAAAGATCAGGGAAATAACCTCCAACCTCCTCATGGACAGTACCCACAAGACTTATTTGATGTAAAGGTCCATATCGTATTGTTCCATTACTGTATGCTTTGCAAACTTGCTCTTTGTACTGTACCATAGTAGTTGTTTCAATATCACTACTTCTTCCTAATACTCCATTCTTCACTGTTAAAGTAGGATAATTATTTGCCATATAATCCAAAAGATCAGGAAGATATGCTGCTGCATTATGTACTATTCCCATAACATGATGAGCATTACCATTTTCATCTTCCCCAAAAACTACCTGTGAATTATAATTAGGATTTGAAAACATTTTACCTTTTATGTTATTGATTTCAGTCCGTATTTCTCAAATATCAATACTTGTATTTAAAAAGCATATAACAAAAGTATAATCATTGTAATTAAGAAATCATTCACATTCTGAATTACATACTTTAAAATACTCTTGTGCCAACTCTTCTACTTGTTCATTGGATAAAGTATCAATTTCATCTTGAAACATATGCACAACAGTTGCCCCACCATTAGGATATGTCTCTATATGAATAAATTTCTTATATTTTAAGCCTTCTAATAATTCACTCTTCACCCCTGTACTATTAAGCATCTTATAATTTTTTGTTTGTAAATTAAGTCTCAGATTATCACTAGTAGATTTTGATAATGGTAAAGAAATTGTTTTAGTATTTAAAGGAAGTATACTACGATCACGTTTACATTGGACACCAACATTTGCCCGTTTGATTTTACTTCTTCTATAGCATCTTGAACAGTGTCTTCTATCACTATGTTCTTTACGTTTGTCTTTGGATGATGAATCCAGCTTTGAATGTGAATTTGAAGACGATGTATTAATAGGTTCTATAGATTTTTGATGTGTATTACTATCGATCTTATTTGTCACAGTAATTGGTATTCTCTCATTTCCCCAATTTGATTTAATAATTTCTGATTCTTCTTTTTGTTCAACTACTTCTGTTTTAGTTGTGTCTTGTATATTTTCTTCGGTTGAATCATGTTCCTGCTTTATTTTTGTTTGTAAAACAGAATTTTCTGAATCATTCATTTCCAATTTGCCACAACACTGATAACTCTGCAACTCTGTGCTAATTTTTGTAGATGTATCAGTATTTTCTTCATCATATTTTGCTGTATCCATTATATTAATATTAGAATCGGTATGTGTTGATGTCATAGTAATAGGAAACATTATATCTGGACTATTTGGACTATTTGAAACCCTTGGAGGGTAATCTGGACTTCGAGGACTACTGATTACTTCTCCATTACTCTGTGGGCTTTCTCCAAGTTGAGGAGTATTGTTAGAGAAATTTAAACATCCCTCTAATTTTGCTGGTAATGCATGCATACTGGTAGATAATAATGTACTGTTGCCACATGTGGAATCGGTCTAATAAATACAATAAACTTATGTAGACAATACTCTTTATCCGAAACTATAAAATCAATTACTTACATGAATAATATGTTGCACTGGTTCTCTTGCAGTCCTCAATAATTCATTATTACATTGATCTGGATTATCTACAGCAAATATAAAAGACAATATTCACAGAAACTTATATATACTTAGAACTAAATAATAACATCGGTCAAAGATTAAAAAGAACAAGAATAAATAAACTTCAAGTCGATTTTGCTAAATGTATTCGACTATAAGTTTTAAATGAACTTCGATAACGATATACAGCATATGCTTCATAAAAATATATCAAAAAAAAATTATTAGTTGGTATACTTCGTTCAAAATATTGGTTTCATATATGCAAAGAAAAAATAATAATAAAAAATAAATATAAAAAAGATCCTAGAGATGGAAAAGATGCAGATCTCTGTATATATGATATTGCTCAAAGCACTATATACATGATTACCGTCTGTTTTCTCAGGTACACAAGCAGCACTGTCTAGATCATTCCTCTGAGTGGACATACTGTCTGGCTTTGAAGGTAATTTATGCAAAGTCGTACTAATAATGAATTTATAATTCGCACGTTCTTGCACATCACCAGAAGAGCTCAAAGTGTTCGCGTTTCTTTGTAATTCATGTCGGTCGGTGTTTGTGTTGAACGATGACGCTGTAGGGAAAACCGTGGGCGTCCTGTTCGAATTTAAACCGATATCGCCGGAACAATCGGTTGCCTCTTTGTTCACGTTCTTCCACTGTGTTCCAAGCACCTTCGCGCTCGATATTTCCCTTCTCAACGGCTCAAACACTTGCTGAATCGTATTATTTACATCACATCGTTCATTTGACACGATACCCGTATCATTCTCGGATGCCATCTTGATTTTCTGAGCAATATCCTGGGCGCAAAGATACTACGTGATGTCTGATTGGTTGATCTATAGCCGCCTTTCGAACTTACGTAATTCTATTCGTTCGAAACGCGTGTTAAAGAAGGGGGTATGCCAATGAGATCATAGGTAATATCGAAGGACATTTTTACTCATTGAAACCTTCGATAATCTTCGATCATCAATTTATTTTTTTATAAGATATTATTATAAGTATAAGTATTAAGAAGCACGTGCTTGATCTTCAATATCTTTAAAGTTTAATTTATATTGAATCGATTAAAGTAATCATTTTATATACGCGTTTAATCATGAACTATTTGCTGTATGACGACACTTTCTCTAAATCGTGATTTGGTATTCCCTCTCTTTATCTCTTTCTTTTAAATAATAAAGGCTTGATTCGTATGATTGCTATCGGTCGGTTAAACCAGTTCAAACTTTATATTTATGATTATATTATTGTATGTTAATTAGTATTGAAAGAGAAAAATAATACAGTATTATTTACATATGAAAAAAAATTGTATATTTTTATTAAGTATTTAATATAAGGTAAATGCTCAACAGATAAAGCACATCAAACTATCCTGTATGTACCTTTTCAAGATATCTAGGTAAATTAAACTAGTTGTTCGTGATCGATTGCAATACAATTAAAATAAAATAATTATATAAGTACATTATAAAATATTAATTGATATGAATATTAAAACCATATAAAATAAAGATTAATTTGTATAGAATATGTGTTGATTGGCTATCTCAATAAGATCACACTAGACTACACTAGATTACACTAGATTAAACAAGCATAGCCATTTTGCTTGGAACAAAAAAGCGAGAGTTATGCCTGTCTAGATTCATTGTTGGATCCACGATCGAAGGTTGTTCGCATGATGTTGCGCGCCGCCGCGAATTCGTGATTCTTCGGGGTAAGTGCGAGGGGAAATAAACATAAAGAGAGCGGTGGAGTGGTGTGACAATAGCGCGCGTTCAACAATGTCGTCGGCGAGTAAAAAGGCGAAGGAGATAGAAGATCCAGGTTCGGGTGAAGGAGTCGAGGCTCGAGATTATGACATTGAAATACAGAAGACACTTGAAGAAATAGATGGATGTCAGAATCAAATCGATGGCTTGAACGAGAAGGCCAGTGACGAGATTCTCGAAGTCGAGAAAAAGTACAATAAGTTGCGTAAACCTTACTTTCAAAAACGTAACGATATTATCAAGAGGATACCCAACTTTTGGGTCACTGCTGTATCCTTTATGATGCCAACGTTATTTGCGATAGAAAAATGACAAAACTCTTTATAGTTTTGACATTTCCCGGCGATGCCGGCGTCCGCCGGCGCCAGCCGCCATCTTACCCACTTGTGTACCTACAGAAGTGTATATAACCTGTAGATATAATCAAAATGAACACGCTTCCTTTTTTTATTATAATCTCAAATTTGCAACTGCTTTATACCATGATTTTTTTCTTATCTTATAACGATTGCATTTATTCCTTACTATAATTCTTTTTTTTATATTTATTAAGCTACATTTATATGCTACTATGATTTATCGTAATAGGCTTAATATTAACTTTTCTATAAGATATCGAATGCATATTATTATTCCTTATTTTATAAATAGTTTGTAAACAACAAAGAAATAGCTGAAATATTGGAAGAAGATGAAGAAGATGCACTACGGTTTTTGAATAAATTAGAGGTTGAAGAATTTGAAGACATTAAATCTGGTTATAGAATTAATTTTCACTTTGATGAGAATCCATATTTTGAAAATGAGGTTCTCACTAAAGAGTTTCATCTAGGTTCTTCCGGTGAGCACAGTTTTTGATTTATATACCTTTATCTTTTTTGCAAAATGTTATTAGAATATAATACAGTAATATGAAATTCAAGTATCTTAGTTGTGATTAATCTCCTGCTGTTTTGCAGGAGATCCAGCATCCCAAAGTACGCCTATTCGTTGGAAAGAAGGAGCAGATTTAACAAAACGTGCAAAAACAAAAACACCTTTAAAGGGTCGTAAGAGGCCACTCAAACATAGATCATTTTTTGATTGGTTCACGGATCATGGTGATCCTAGTTCAGATGAAATAGCTGAATTAATCAAAGATGATATGTGGCCTAATCCTTTGCAGGTATAATTGATATGAATTCAAATATTAAAAGCGATATTTATATTACATATAAAAGTATTGTTATTTTCTCATTGTTTTAGTATTATCTAGCTCCAGATATTGATATTGAAAATGGTGTTGAGGGTGATGGCGAGGATTGTGAAACAGAGGAAGAAGAAGAAGAAGAAGATGGTGGTGGAGATGATGGCGATGAAGGAGGTGAAGGAGAAGAGGGAGATGATAGCATAGTAGTAGTTGAAGATGACGTAGATGAAGAAGATGAAGAAGAGGAGGCTGTGCATGATGAAGATGATGGTGTAAATGAAGAGGATGATTTACTTGTAGATGATGAAGCGGATCGTGAAGGTATTTTTAAAAGTTAGAATAGTTCATTTTATATTTATTGTTATTACCATAATCTTCAGGAATGCTCAAAGAAATATAACATTTTAGATGGTGATGGAGAAGAACCAGAATAGAATTAAAATTTGAACTCTATAATCAGTCGTCATTGCTGAAATTGTGAAAGCATCAAGGAACTTGAATCCTCGATTGATCGAGAACAAAGAAAGTTTGTCGAACTAAAAACATTAAGCCATATGAATAAAACTTAGGAAAAAAATGTTTAAGAATATAAATAGAGAAATTAATTTCGCGCACAAAAGTTCTCTTTAAGTATGTGCGTTAAGCAATATGGCACTCTTAGTAGTGTACCGAAAGTGACTTAGAAATAATGCAGTTTGAGTTCCCTCCATGCGCCATGTCAAAACAATGTCGGGTGTTAGATATTCCTAAGTTATATTCATATGGCCTAGTCATTCCCCGAATATTAGATATACAACAGAGGACACCTGCTTGGGTCTATAATATTACCATTATATTATTAAGTTAGGTTATATATAAGAGGTAAATGAAGGCGTCAAGCAGGCGTTCTACTTGTTCTATTTCCCATCAAAATCTATTTCCTGAATATTACCTTTCAATGAGAAATGTCAGGTAACATTTTTGAGAACGACGAGAATAAATATAGCTATGGATGTAAAATGCAATGAAGGTTTTATCTTTCGTAAGTTTTAATCGAGAAAATAATGCTTCTATATTATTTTTTTTCATAAATACGTAATCATATTCATAATATTTTTAATACTGTATAAATCATTGAAATATGGAAAGAAAATTGTTTTATTCAGTATCATACTAACGATGAACAAAATATTATTAAGTTTCTAGTTTGCGTGTGTTTCATTATATATTCGTATTTAGAGAATATAAGCATAATAAGATCTATAAAATATAGCTTGAGAATGTATAATTATTTCCGTTACATACACTTTTTCCTGTTTATTTTGTATTATTTATAATAATTTTTTTAATATAAAATAAAATACGCTATATTTTATTATATAAGTTAACAAGAATATTTGAAAGTCAAGAGTAAAGTCTTCATTGCCATACATCTATCGTTTCATCAAAACTCATGTGAAATTTTGTTATTCAACCTGATGCTTTTATATTGATCTTCGCGTTATTGGTTCAACTACCACAATTGATATCTCTTTAAAGGCATTATGTTGCATGGACAAATTGTTGGAATAGCCTTGATTATATATTGATTTTAAAAATGTAAATAGTCTATTCAAACAAAACTGATCCATTTTTATTCCGACGATTCCATGTAAAGTTTCTAATTTGATATGATCATAAATTGAACATTTTAACTAAGTATGTGCAGCATCCCTCGAACCTTGCTATGATATAAATACAAACTTTTATAAAATATTTTTCATCATTATTTGTCCTTTATAATTAATATTTCCAATTTCTATCATCTTATATTGATTTTATTTCGAATATCAAGTATTCTATCGTCATATCATAGTTACTTAAGTATTCGTTCTCCTTTCTTTTTTTTTTTAAACGCAAACAGGCCACAAACATGTGCCGTTTGGAAGATGAAACAAAAAAGAGCACTTCGGGTTCAAAAATGACGCCTAAGACGCAGATGAAGTTTGAAGGAAGAACGTGGCACGTTCCGACTATGAAACGTTTTCGACTGACAAAAATATGAATAACTTTTTTACAACGAGCGACACTGTAACCCGGATATTATTCGATCATTACGGTATCACGCGTATTACGAGAGCCATACTAATCTCGTTATGTATTTTCACGACGATGATCTTCCTCGTTCTCATAGCGAAGCGTCATACCGTCACATATGGCACATGTGACCAAATTTCCTATCCCTTATACGGGATCTAATCCATCGAGTTGAGGATGTTGTGATGAAAATTTTTTTTTTAAATTCGTCATCACGAACAAGTAATCTTTTATCCTTTACATAAATAATTACATAATTCTAACAGTGATCATGTACATTCGATAATGAACCGTTTAATGATATTCTTGATTAAGAGCGACGAAATACTTTAAGTATCTACCACTGACAAAAATGATCTTGCGCTAACAAATTAAATTGATCATTTTCATGATACAGATATTAACAGATTGATTGTTTCATTCAAATTACAATCTGTAAAATTATAATAATAAAATAAACACTTGTAAATATTAAAATAGTATGTAAAACGCGTGAAAAATATTTGAAATAAGAAAATCAATGATCCTACTTGAATGAGAGTCAGCATTACCGATTTTTTGATGGAAGTATTAGAGGAAGAAGAACGATAGTAGGAAGGGTCGAATAAAAAAAGAAGAAGCAACAGATGAAAAGGATGAGGAAGAAGAAACGATGCTGGTAAAAGAAGAAGTAGGAAAGAGAAGTCCGGCATTGCCGAATCTTTTCGAACTCGATAATAGGGTAGAGTTGTCCTATACCCTGCGGGTGGTACGGAAATTCGCATGATCAACAAGGCTAGCACTGTGCGCTAGAGTAAGAAAGAGGAAGCCGCGACAAAAAAGGAGCTTTGTGTCGGTCGGCAATGGGAAAAGAGATCACATGCCGCGGAAGATTAAAAAGACGAAGGAGAAGAAGAAACTACGAGAAGAACTAGGAAAGACAAGGATAGAACGTTCCTTGGATTCTATCATGAATCCTTACGAATCATCACGCGTGCCTTGTGAGAAAGAGAGACGGATTAAAGTAAAATACTAAGGGTGGGGGTAATGATGAGAACAGAGAGAGAGAGAGAGAACGAGAAAGGGGGTGGGGAGAGATGGTAAGATCTTTTACGAGGGAGAGACGCGTTACAAAGGTGCAGATGACAAAACCGAAGCGACTGAGATCCGAGAGCTCCAATGCAAGCCAAGCGCTCGACCGAAGTGCAGTGCGTTCTTCTCTTTAAAAAGATTTTTTCTCTCTTGGAGAGAAAGAAAGAAAGAAAGAGAAAGAAAGAAAAAAGAATCGATCTATAGATCGCGAGTTTCGATAGTACGAAAACAATACGATTTTTTTAACATACGGAAAAAAAGATTCCGGTGCAAGAAAATGACGCGAAAAAGTTTCGAATTCTACGGCTGCTTTATCTTTCTTCTGATCGTCCAGCTGGAGCAGTTGATACTATTGCAGAGGGGAGGTAACTCTTTCTTTTTCGGTATTTCTTAAAGAAAATTGTTAACAACACATATATCGATTAATTTTTTATAATTTCTTGCAATCACGGAAGGTAGATTGTAAAAATATTGTAATGTTACCGTTGGAGGATGAAGATTCTCTCGATTAGTCTCTTATGTTTTATTATTATTTTCTCCTTCGCGTTGAACTTCATCGTTTCGTTGAGCCGTCGTTGTTGGATAAGCGCGTGCGATTGTCTTAAACGAATCATTCCATTAGCCATCGTGACCTAGCCCTATTTGTGTACGCGGGCTACGCTCGTCTCTGAATTGACTTCGATAAATTCACAAGCGTTAAGCGTGATGCATATCAACGAGACGCGATCTGATCTATTAAAGATCCTATTGAATTTATTTGAGAATTTTCTCAATACACCTATATATACATAAGTCATACATTGTCGAATAAAAAATTTGTTTATACGTATTCTGATATCATTGATAAGAATAGTCGAGGATGATGAAGTAACTTATCAAACAATATTACATTAAATGTTGAAGCTGTTAATCACTTGGTTTCTAGGTACTTCATGAAATATTATATTTGCTCAACAGATGATTTCTATGAACGATATTTTTTTAACTTGCGCAGTTTTCTTATGTTTGTTCAACAAGATGGTTTCTATGAACGATACTCTTCTAATTAGCATAGTTTTCTTCTTATCACGTTATTCAAACAATAGTTTTTCTTATTCGCGCGCAATGATTCGTATTTTTGTTCCCTTACCTACTTCCTGCTCATTCTAGATCGCGAATACCTCAATGAAAATAGGTAGAGAAATAAAATGCAAATAGGAGATAACTTGCTTTTGATACTAGATCAACGATTCTTGTCTTTGCTTGTGTTTGTTCTGTGAAAAACAAAAAAGAAAAACACTGGCAAAATCTAAGACAAGATAAAATGATAAAAATGATAAAAGCAAATGGTTAGGTAATAGAATTTACTGTTTCTCCCTTTCAGGGATTATAGTCGAAGCTAGAATAGAAGCACAATTTGAAAAATGTTGTGGCCTTGGTACTTCATGGGCAATGGAAGGTCTTAAATGTGAGAAATTTACTGGACCGGTTAGTGGGGTTCCTAGAGTCGAACAAGGTCTCTGTTTAGAAGCTGTGGATATTTGTTGCGTGCGAACTTATCATGATCAACAGTGTGAAAAAGGAAAAGCTGATGCTCGAAATGGCTTGGCCTGCGTTACGAGCACCAGCGTGAAAATACCGAGACGAGGAGATTATCATCGTGATTGTTGCGAGGGTTGCAAGCTCGGTACTAAACATTTGCTAGAAATTCTCGAAATTTATTTTTACTAGGAATCATAGAATATGTATGATTTCCGATATTTTAGGAATACTTGCCGGTTCTATGGGCCAAGGTTGCTCATTCAAAACATTTACTTTTGGAATCCCATGGGATCCTGCGTTTTTACAATGTTGTTACGAAGCATTACCGAATACTACATTGGTTACGGATGCTACATATTCTACACTTTCATCCAATAGTAATACGGAAACCGAATCTGAGACTTCTCTATCCGCTTCTTCAATGACATCTCCATCTTCGGAATCGTCTTCTTCCTCTTCGTCCTTACCTTCTTCTCCTTTCTCGACTGATTCGACGACAATACCTACGCCTCGTAAGTGATAAAATCAAGGATAAGAAGCTAGAAACAAATTTTCATCATGATTTTTTACGATAGAACAATTTTTTCTATAGCGTTGGATGATATTTGTCAACTGATGAAAGGTCTTCTCTGTACCGATATATGCATACCAACTCCAGGATCTTATTATTGCGCTTGTCGTGAAGGATTTACTCTTCTGGAAGATGAAAAAACTTGTAGACAAGATCTATTGACCGATAGGTACGATTATTGAATAAACAACGATTAGTATTTTTTTATACGAAACATTAAATGTTCTTCTAGATGTAAGTCCACCAATCCTTGCGAGCAACGATGTACGGACACTGGTGTAGCAGTCCGTTGCAGTTGCAATCTTGGATTCGAATTGGCTGATGACAAACGTTCATGTATTCTAAAATCAACAACGAATAGTACTGGATCGACTGAAACTGACGAGGATGATGCATTATTACCTCTTTGTCCTGCTGGTTATCGCTATAATTCTACTTTACAAGTTTGCAATGGTATGTATTCATGTAGAACTCTCGAGAAGCTCTATAAACAAATTAAATGTATGAAAGGTAAAAGAATGTAACGGTAATAAATGGTGACGACCGTAAGCTTGGTAACGCGAGATCTTTATCTTGCTTTTGCTCCCGCTTTTTCATTCTAGTCAATTTGTTATTCGCTTATTGTCTTTGTGCACAATGCATTGCATTGAACTCGATTTTATCATAATTTCGTGCTTTTGTCTTGATACCATCTCGCATTTAGATATAAACGAATGCTTGGAAAGAAAAGTTCAGTGTCCAGGACGATGTGAAAATACCATAGGATCATTCAGATGCATCATAAAAACACAAAAAAATGCAGCCTACGAAGCTTGTCCACCTGGATATCAAAGGGATGCTCGGACTAAAGTTTGCACAGGTATATCTCCATTTAAAATATAAAAGAGATACTTTTGTTATTTACCAATACTTTTATATTCAGAGATCGTTTTAAATATGTATGATGAACGCTTCGTGTTGAAATAAGAAAATATTCATTGATTAAATAAAAAAAAAAATATACGAAAGGATATTTTTTAGATATCAATGAATGCGTTGTATCACCAAATGTATGTACGGAAAGTACACATTTTTGTGTAAACACACAAGGTAGTTTTTCCTGTCTTAAAATGGTAGGTACGAAGTCATGTCCTGCGGGATTTAAATTCGACAAGACATCTCAGACATGCAAAGGTACATAAAATAATTAACGAAGTCATCTAATGACGAAGACTTCATACAAAAACTTTCCTATTTTTTGATTAGACGTAGATGAATGTGCTGAAGGGATACATAGTTGTTTGGAAGAGACAGAAGAGTGTAGAAATATTGCTGGAGCTTATGAGTGTGATATTAAGTGTCACAAGGGATTCGTTTATAGCATTAGTTTTGGAAATTGTATTGGTTAGTGTTATAATGTAATTTATTTTAATCTTTTCGATTAGAATTATTTAATTTTTATCGATTTATTTTTCTTTACTGTCCCATAGAAATATACACGCAATTTCGTTTTTTTATTCTCTATATCAGCATGTCGACCCTTTCACTTTGGTTTTCGATGCATGCGAGGTAACAATTATTAACATTTAGTTTATATGATAAATCCAATAAAAAGATCCTATTCTTCCTTTCTTTTTTCTTGAAAATGTTATTACAAATTTTCTTCGATATTGAAAAGTTCATTTCTTTTAATATTATTTAGATTTGAATGAATGCACTGAAACCATTATGCCTTGTCCCGAACCTGGAACACAATGTGTTAATACAATCGGTGGTTACGAATGTACCAGATCAAAGGACTTTATTTCTTTTGGTTCTCCATTGAATAAAACTGTGTGGAATGTTGATTGTCTACCTGGTTTTAAACCATCACAAAATCTCACGGAAAATTGCATTGATATTGACGAATGTACTGAACAACTTCATATTTGTGAATCGGACGAGCGATGTCTCAATGTGATCGGTAGTTACAGGTATACGATTTCATTGAAAATATACATAGTTTGATGATTTGTGTATATGAATCATATAAATGAATATAATGAATTTTATTAGGTGCGAACTGTTAGTATATACTGACGGGAATGTAAATGATGATGAAGAAGAACAGCAACAACAAAAAAAAGAGAGAGATATAATTTTATATAGTAGGGATAACAAAACAGGAATTCAAACGACGATACCTATGACAATGAGTGAAATGAACAACTTATCGTGTGATTCTGGATATAAGTTCGATTCAAAAAGTAGACTATGCATTGGTGAGATGTTATATAATATGTAAACAAAATATTTATTACAAATTGCCTCGTTATATTTGATCGTCTCCGTTTCTCATGTATTTCTACTAGACGTGGATGAATGTATTAGTGGAATAGCGGTATGCCGTGTAGGAGAACGTTGCGTGAATTCTTTGGGTACTTACGAATGTTATTCAGCCTGTCTACCAGGATTTAAACCGTACAAAAAGCCTGGATCTAACGGAAAAGAGGATTGCCGAGACATAGACGAATGTTCACTTGGTTTACACACCTGCAAGAATTCTCAAGTTTGTCGTAATACCAATGGCTCTTACGTTTGTCAAACGTTGAGTACTACTACGAGCACGACAACGACCAGAACAAGTATTGCAGATTGGACTACTTTAAGGACAATGATTGATTCTCATGCGAATAGGATACAAGTACATTTCGTTCACCTGCCACCTGATAAGATCTAAATTTGCTTTTTTTTTTTTGAAACATATCTTTACGTAGATCGACGATCGTCAGTGGAGTGTGGAACCATGTGCATTGGGATACAGAAGGAATCCTGCAACAGGACAATGCATTGACATAGATGAATGTGTAACAGGACCAGGTTGTCGAGATCACGAACGATGTCGCAATACTCTCGGTGGTTATGAATGTTCTCCGCTTTGCAGCATTGGATGGTTCTTCAGCACGACGACGAAGAGTTGTCAGGACGTGGACGAGTGTCTTTTGGGTAGACACGATTGTCCACAAATGACCCATCAATGCGTTAACACCAATGGTTCCTATCATTGTCAGTTAATACCACTTTGTCGAAGTGGATTCAAACGTGCCTTTAATGGAACCTGCGTTGATATCGACGAATGTTCTGAAAATCTTCACGATTGTCGCTTACAATTTCATCAGTATTGTGTTAATAAAGAAGGCAGCTATGAATGTCTAACACGTTTGCCTTCCTGTTCATCGGGTTATAAATATTCTTTGCAGAGCAGACGTTGCGAGGACGTGGACGAATGCTTAAACGGTGAACATAGCTGTGATGCTAGACTTTCACAAAGATGCATCAATCTACCAGGTACTTACAGGTAAGCTATATTTTTGTAAATTGTATATTTTCTTATTAAGAACTTGTAACGTTTATTATAACTATTCTGTATATTTTTTAGGTGCGAACAACCACCAATACCCGAACAACATCAACGTCAACGACCGGCTTGTCCTTCTGGATTTCGATATAATTCAAGATTGAGAAAATGCACAGGTATTCGAATAATACTTACAAAATAGTTAAAACAACTGCAGTATTCTAATAGAAAAATTATATAAACTCTATTTGGAAGATTTAAATATAAATTTTTGTAGAATTCTAACATTTGCAGAATTTTGGAAGATATGTCGTATGATCGCAACAATGTATTTTGCGGTTGAATAGTTGGTAATAATTTTGTTTAAACCATAACATTGTAGACTAACTCACACGACTATTATGTATATGTATGCATGTTGAAATTCTCGTTTTTCACAAAATCTATTTTTAAAATTCGTTGCATTGTCCAACGTTTCTATTGCATGTCGAACAATGTTGTATGTGTTGTCAAATTGATATAATTAATATAACATAATATTATTAAATCAAATTTGTTAAATCTATGAGATAAAAATATATACAATCGTTTGTTTTTGAAACAGACATCGATGAATGTGCCGAAGGATTGGATAGCTGTGGCGAAGAGATTTGTTACAATCAACCAGGTGGTTATAGTTGTGCCAAAGCACCAATTCCGATAACCAGAAAACCACCTACGACTCCAATGACACCGTCAGCCGATCAAAAATGTTTAAAGGGTACAAAATTCGTAAGAAATCGTGGTTGCGTCGATATCGATGAGTGTCGCGAGATCGAGGATGTTTGTAGTAGTAACGAACAATGTATTAACACTATGGGAAGTTATACTTGTAATTGTAGAACCGGATTCAGACGTGAAAATCTTACACAAGCTTGCGTTGATATTAACGAATGTCAATTAAAGGTAAGTATTTTGAATTCTAACTTTACAAAGATAAAAATGTTAATTCGAAGAAATGAAATGTATTTTTAATCGTGAATTTAAGGAAAACGATTGTCTACCAACTCAACGTTGCGATAATACCATAGGTAGCTACATTTGTACACGTTTCTTACCCTGCGGTACCGGTTACACTCTAAATGCAGCGACTGAAATATGCGAGGACGATGACGAATGTCTTCTTGGTACACACGATTGCAGTGAAGGTTATCACTGTCGAAACACTGTCGGTTCTTATCGTTGCGATCGGAATTTACGAGTAACAACTCCTCAGGCTCTTGTCGCTACGACGACTTTGACAACTACTACGACAATGACACCATTTTCTGTGACTCCTAACGTTCCACCTGTTAATT